>NC_060273.1:36301185-36461978 GCF_021613505.1 Equus quagga | reverse complement strand
AAAAAGTAAAATAAGGGAATACTGGAAACAACTTTATGCTTATATAATTAAGAACAAAATAAAAGAGAGTAATTCCTTGAAAGATGCAGGGGGTTAAAATGCACGCAAAGAAAAGAATAGATAACTTGACTCTCCCTATATTTATTAAAGACATTGAATTGGTATTAAAAAAAGAAAAAGAATCAAAGTTATATAATGCTACACTCATTTTTGTATGTATGTAAATCATTATTGCCCTTAATGTATCTTGTCTGCTTTGCTTCTGTCATTGATGGAGCTTCAATAATAGGTTCTCATATGCTTGTTTAACTGTTGCAGATCCCCCTGAAATTATGCAATCAAGGGCTAATGGAACCACAAAAACCCATTGTTCTAAAGGTTGAATTCAGAGACAGAACCGTGAGTGGCCCCTGATTTTCCTAAGGACTTCCATTTTGTTCTTCAAGGAAGCTGTGTCCCAGAACACCAGAGACCTCAATTTACTTTGTGAATAAACCCCAGTATAAAGATGAGCTTACTACTGCCCTTGATGGATGCCTGGGTATCCTTACATTCATTGAGCTTCCTCGGTGTCTAAGTAGAGTGTTATTTGTTGTGTGATATAAATGAAGAGGCTGAGTAATTGCCATATATGTGAACTCACCTTATCTGGTTCTCACAGGATGATCTACACCCAGCCCTAGTTAGTACCACATACTTTCCCTGAGCACTGATCAGGAATAAAAGTTTCTCAACTATTTTAACAAAGTTTAATGAAAATGAGAATTATTGTGCTAACTGCAGTAGAGACATTTATGTGTTCATTTTGTATCCTCTATAAACTATTATACTGAGCATGTCATTAAACATCTCTTCACAAAAGTATTATTTGATGGCTTCATGTACGTTAGGGGGAATCTATAGAAGTGAATCAGTGAGAGCCAGTGACTTAAAAGTTTTTCACCATCACAATCACAGGTTGGGTTGGAATATTTCAGAGCTCCCAGTAGATATATTAAGATAGCTGAAAGTTAATCCACTGTGAGTTTGAGTGTTGCTTAAAAAGTATATTCATATTTTACTTGCTCCTTTTGGGGAACAAATATTTTTGTACCACTCAGCTGAGCATTTAGTATTATATTATTAGCTTTGATTCAATGTTTTCATCTTATCTCCCCTGATATTTCTGAAAGGCACAAAACATGTTTTCTTATAATTCTTTCTACTCTATTTTCAACTCCCAACTGTGTTAACACAATGGAAATCAAGTAAAAAGTGATTGATAGATCAATTGATTGGAGAGAAAGGCTAAAATTATTCACCAGATTCAGCTGCTGTTAGAAGATGCACACGTTCTTCCTTTTCATTTTCTGCCCCTTCTCTCCACTTCCCTTTCCTCTTCTTCTCTTCCCTCCTTTTTCCTTCTTGGATAATTCAGTCCTAAAGCCAGGATGTTGGGCAAAGCAAGGTGGGTGTTCACACAGTGATGTGTGGGGGCAGAGAAGGCAGTCACAGTGTCTACAAGTCAGAGATGTGGTAGACTGGGGAGGGTGTCCACATGAAGAAGCTGCCTGTCATGGGTTTGGGAGACCAAGCAATGAGCGGGGATCCACATGGAGGAGTGGCATGACAATAGCAGCTGGAGCCTAAATTGGGTGTGGAGAAGTCAAGTAGGGTGAAGAGAGTATCTGTGAGTAGAAAGGGATGGAGTGGGGATTTGCCACATAAAGGGGAATTGATCAAATAAGTAAATATATTAAGGGCGACAGAAGCCAGGTTTCTCACTGTTGGAGAAGGGCGTCACTGATTCAGAAAGAGATAAAACCAATGAACCTTGTGGGGTAAGATTTGAATTAAATGTATTGGTATAAATTTATGTATTTTATATAGTTAGACAGGCAGATAGATAGACAGAGATTTTGATAGGCAGAAAAGTGTGTGTGTGTGTGTAGATGTAAAAACACATGTTTACTTCCCTTCACTGAAAAGGTTTTTAATCAGCAGCACCCTAATATCAATGAGCACACATGGTGCACAGATCATGACTTATAATCATAATTTTCTACTGACAAGAACCAGGGCTCCTCAGAGAAATGTCTGATTCCAGGGCTGGGACTTGGAAAGTAGAAGATGAACCTGGAACGTCTTATTGTGCTAGAAAGCAAGAGGATGCTAAACATCAATGGGGACATGTCAAAGGACACAGAAGTCATCCTGAGGGGCTTCCACTGACCAAATGAGGGACAATTTGAGCATCATAATAAAGAACAATAGTAGGATATTATAACCCATTTAATAAAATAGGAGAACATGAATTCATACAGATAGATATAAGTCAATGGATAAATTGCAATTTGATGAGGATATCTACACAGTTTAAAAGTTTTGTTGTTCAAAATTACCATTAACTACAAGGGGAAGAGTAGCTTCACAGTGGGGAACCCTGCTGGACACCCCTTTAATCAAATGATTATAAAGAATATCACCAGGATTTGGATGAGCTGATCCAGCATCCCTGAAGGGATGCAGTGAGAAGAACTCGGTGTCACCTCTGTGATGGTCCCGCCTAGTAGGTAAACCTGAAAGAATTACTAAAAAATCAGACAGATCTAAACTGAGGAATATTCAACTCTTAGTCTGCAAATGGCATGCAATCTTCAAAAACGTCAAGGTCATTAAAGCTCAATCCTGAGGAAGTCTTCCAGACTGAAGGAGACTAAAGAGAGGTGACATCTAAACACAACACGTGGTTTGGGTCCTTCTGCTCCAAAGGACATTGTTGGGAAAATTGAGGGGATTCAGTGTCATCTGAGGGTTAGGTGGCAGTAATGTAGCTGTGTTACCTTCCTGAATTTTGAAGTCTTATCCAGGTAATGTAGGAGGGTGTCCTCATTTATAGGAAATACAGGGGTTTATGAAATATTGGGTCTGCAATTTATTCTTGGATGGTTCAGGAAAGTAGTTCTTTGAAGACTCTTCTTTAAGTTTGTGACTATTTGCAGAACAGGAAGGGCAACAGAGTTACCTCTGGCTTATATAGCTCTCCCTCTCTCTCATCATTGTCTTACTTGTATTATTTTTATTTTTTGTTTTTTTACTTTTTATTAAGATTATGATAGTTTACAATCTTGTGAAATTTCAGTTGTACACTATTGTCAGTCATGTTGTAGGTGCACCACTTCACCCTTTGTGCCCATCCCCCAACCCCCTTTCCCCTGGTAACCACCAATCAGTTCTCTTTGTCTACATGTTTAACTTCCACCTATGAGTGGAGTCATGCAGAGTTCGTCTTTCACTATCTGGCTTATTTCACTTAACATAATACTCTCAAGGACCATCCATGTTGTGGTGAATGGGACAATTTTATCCTTTTTTATGGCTGAGTAGTATTCCATTGTGTGTGTGTGTGTGTGTGTGTGTGTGTATAGTTGCTTTACATACTTTGGTGCTCCTGTGTTGGGTGTGTATATATTTACAAGTGTTATGTCTTCTTGGTGGAGTGTCCCTTTTATCATTATAAACTGCCCCTCTTTATCTGTTTTGCTTTGAATTCTACTTTGTCTGATATAAGTATGGTGGCACCTACTTTCTTATGTTCATTATTAGCTTGGAGTATCATCTTCCATCCCTTCACTCTGAGTCTGTGTTTGTCTTTGGGGCTGAGGTGTGTTTCCTTCAGGCAGCATATTGTTGGGTCTTGTTCTTTAATCCATCCTGCAACTCTATGTCTTTTTGATTGGAGAGATCAATCCATTTCCATTTAGAGTGATTATTGAAATGTGAGGGCCTAATGCTGCCATTTTATTGCTTGTTTTCCGGTTCTCTTGCCTTACCTTTGTTTCTCGTCCCATGATTTTTGGAATACCAATTCAGGTAGGTTGTTTTCTATATTGGCTTTCTTCTTATTTTTAATTTGTGTCTTTATTCTTGTTATTTGTTTAGTGGTTACCACGTGGTTTGTATAAAACATCTCATAGATGAGATAGTCCATTTTCTGATAGCTTCTTATTTTCTTAGATTAAGCCGTTACATCCCTTTCCTTTTCCCCTTCTAGGTTGTTATTGTCAGATTTTTTCTTCTTTTTTTCTTCCTTCTTGTGTTGTGAGTTTGTGGTTAAAATAACAAGATTATATTTCTTCTTAGTGTTTCCCTTCCTTTTATCTTTAATGTTATACTTAGCCTATGCTAACCTGTTCTGATGGAGAGCTGCAACTTTCTGATTTTGTCTTTCTACTTATCTCCTTTGCTCTGGGTTTTGTAACCCCTTTCCTTTTTTTGTTTTTTCAGGCATGAGGGTCTTCCTGAGCATTTCCTGTAGGGGAGGTTTTGTGGTGATGAACTCCCTTAACTTTTGTTTATCTGGGAAAGTTTTTATTTCTCCATCATATTTGAAGTATATTTTCACTGGATAGAGTATTCTTGGCTGCAAGTTTTTGTCTTTCAGAGTTTTGAAAATATCATTCCACTCTCTTCTAGCCTGTAGGGTATCTGCTGAGAAATCTGGTAACAGCCTTATGGGAGTTCTTTTGTGAGTTATTTTCTTCTCCCTTGCTGCCCTTAGTATTTTCTCTTTGTCATTGACTTTTGCAAGCTTCACTACTATATTCCTTGTGGTTGGTCTTACATTGATGAAGTTTGGAGATCTATTAGCTTCTATCACATGGAGTTCCATCTCTCTCCCCAGGTTTGGGCATTCTGAGCCATTATTTCTTTGAACAGGCTTTCTGGCCCCTTCTCCTTCTCTTCTCATGCTGGGATACCTGTAATCCTTGTGTAGCATTTCCTACTTGAGTCGGATATTTCTTGGAGAAATTCTTCATTTATTTTTATTCTTAATTTTCTCTCCTCCTCTATCTGCAGAATTTCTATATTCCTATCCTCCAAATTGCTAATTCTGTCATCTGTATTATTGACCAAACTGTCCAGAGATTCCAGATTTTTCTTAATCTCCTCCTTTGTGTTCTTAATCTCCAACATTTCTGATTGGTTCTTCTTTATAGTATCAAGCTCTTTTGTGACATAGCTCCTGAACTCATTGAGTTGTCTATCTGTATTCTCTTTTAACTCATTGAGTTTTTTAATGATGGCTATTTTGAATTCATTGTCATTTAGGTTATAGATGTCAGTGTCTTCGGGATTGTTTTCTGTGTAGTTGGCATTTTCCTTCTGTTCTGGAGATTTAATATATTTTTTTCATCCTGCTTGATGGCATGGACTTGTGCCTCTACATAGAGATAGAGTTTAGTTACTGCTTCCACTTGCTTCAACTGGAGGGGGGACAGCTGTGTAATCTGCACCAACCATCATCCCTGTCAGCTGTTGCTGACTGGATCTGGGCCTTTCCTCTTGATCACAGTGGCCCTGTGGGGTCTCTCATCAGCTGTGGGGACAATCACAAGGGGCCCTCAAGTTGCTGGTGCCTACTGTCACAGACTGCCTAGACACGCTCCCTCCTTAGGGTCTGCAGCAGTGTTATGGGCTTTCACAGTGGCTGGGAGCAGGTTCACCTAGACTTGCAGCTCTGCCACTGTCACGGCCCACAAGATCTCACTTGTCCACTATGGGCTGCAGCAGAGCTATGGGTATCTACATTCAGAACATGCTTGACACTCCCGTGATCTGGATGGGTTCTTTCCCAGGGACCCTGTACCTTTCAGGACAGAACTCCTCAGGTTCTTGCCAGAGCTCTAGGTCTCGGTGAAGAATGAAGGTTGGCACAATCACCACCGTTCCTTTGGTAATGAATACTCCACTAAATTACACATCTTTCTTACAAACCCTCTCAAGTCTAAAAGTAACTGGGAATAATCGGAGAGATTCATTTATCACCATGTCGAGATACTTCATCTGAAACAGCGCTTCATAGGTGGGAGGTGCCTGGGAAGGAAAAAACAGATTAGAAAACCTGAGATTTGGGATCAGCTTTACACTCAGTCTCTGCAGTACTATTGACATGGTCAGAGCCCCAAAGAATAATTTATTTTGGTAAAGGACCTTAGCATTTACAGACATCTTAATATCTATCATGTCCTTTGACTTGCTCAGTGGTCCACTGAGATGTGTGGAGTAGTTATGTCTATGGGATACTGCTTGGACAATCCCCTATAAAGGGCCTGAAGTCCCTCACGTCACCATTTAGTGGTTTTTCTTTCACATGTGAACAAATGTGACTAATAGACTGTGGTGCTTACTTAAGTGAAATATGTTAAAGTCATTTTTCCTTTCAAAGGAGCGGGCACATTGCTGTAACAAAAAAAGGAATGTTTAAAAGAGCAAATCCCTATTCAACATAAACTTTTTTAGTTGAAAATTCCTGCTTTATGATCTTTTTGATTATATATATATATAAAATTGTAAGAGAAACAACATATTATATAACAACGCTTTAAATAATTTGGGGAAAAACTTGTTCCATTCTAGTTCCATATCTAAGCAATTTATACTAATACAGGCCCATGTTAATAAACAAGAAAAAGCTCAAATAAACAATCTTAAACTACACCTAACAGAGTTAGAAAATGAACAACAAACAGAGCCCAAACTCAGCCAAAGGAGGAAAATAATAAAAATTACAGAAGAAATAAATGAAATTGAAATAGAAAAGATTGTAGAAAGGATCAATGAAATAAGGAACTAGTTCTTTGAGAAGATAAACAAAATTGACAAACCCTTAGCTGGACTCACTTAGAAAAAAAGAGAGAAGACTCAAATAAATAAAATTGGAAATTAAAGAGAATAAATTACAATGGATACCACAGAAATACAAAGGATTATAAGATAATATTATGAAATATGATATACCAACAAACTGGGCAATCTAGAAGAAATGGATAAATTCTTAGACTCTTACAACCTCCCAAAACTGAATCAATAAGAAATAGAGAATCTGAATAGACCAATCACAAGGAAAGAGATTGAAACAGTTATCAAAAGCTCTCCAAAAATAAAAGTCCAGGACCAGATGACTTCTTGGGAGAGTTCTACCAAACATTCAAAGAAGGTTTATTACCTATTCTTCTCAAACTATTCCAGAAAATTGAGGAAGATGGAAATATTCCCAACACATTCTACAAGGCCAACATCACCCTGATACCCAAACCAGATAAGCATAGCACAAAGAAGGAAAATTACAAGCCAATGAACATAGAACCAAAATCTTCCACAAAATATTGGCAAACCAAATACAACAATACATTAAAAAGCTCATACACCATGTTCAAGTGGGATTCATACAAGGGACACAGGTATGATTCAACATCTGCAAATCAATCAATGTGATACACCACGTTAACAAAATAAGGAACAAAATTCACATGATAATCTCCATAGATGCAGAGAAGCCATTTGACAAGATTGAACATACATTCATGATAAAAACTCTCCATAAAATGGCATAGAAGGAAAGTACCTCAATATGATAAAGGCCATATATGACAAACCCACAGCCAACATCATACTCAATGGGGAAAAGTTGAAAGCCATCCTCTGAGAAGAGGAACAAGACAAGGCTGCCGATTCTCACCACTCTTATTCTACATAGTACCAGAGGTTTTAGCCAGAGTGATTAGGCAAGAAAAAGAAATAGAAGGAATCCAAATAGGCACTGAAGAAGTGTAACCTTGCTGTTTGCAGGTGACATGATTTTATACATAGAAAACCCTAAAGAATTAATTGGAAAACTATTATAAATAATCAACAACTACAGCAAAGTTGCAGGCTACAAAGTCAACTTACAAAAATCACTAGTATTTCTACACTCTAATAACGAACTAACAGAACAAGAACTCAAGAATACAATCCCATTTACAATCACAACAAAAAGAACAAAATATCTAGGAATAAATTTAACCAAAGAGGTGAAAGACCTATACAAAGAAAACTATAAGACATTACTGAAAGAAATAAAAAATGACATAAAGAAATGAAAAGATATTCCATGCACATGGATTGGAAGAATAAACATAGTTAAAATGTCCGTACTACTTACAACAATCTACAGATTCAACACAATCTCAATCAGAATCCAAATACACTCTTCACAGAAATAGAACAAAGATCTTAAAATGCATATGGGGCAACACAAGACCCCGAATATTGAAAGCAGTTCTGGGAAACAAGAACGAAGCTGGTGGCATCTCAATCCCTGACTTCAAAATACATGACAAAGCTATAGGAATCAAAACAGCATGGTGGTGGTACAAGAACAGACACACAGATCAATGGAACAGAACTGAAAGCCCAGAAATGAAAGTACACATCTATGGACAGCTAATCTTTGACAAAGGAGCCAAGAATATACAATGGAGAGGGGAAGGCTCTTCAATAAATGGTGCTGGGAAAGAAAACGAAAGAAAGTAGACCATTATCTTTCCCCATACACAAAAATAGACTAAAAATGGACCAAAGACTTGAGGGTAAGACCTAAAATCATAAAACTTCTGGAAGAGAATATAATCAGTACACTCTTTGGCATCAGACTTAAAAGGATCTTTTCAAACACCATGTCTACTCAGACAAGGGAAACAAAATGAAAAATAAACAAGTGGGAGTTCATCAGACTAAAGACCTTCTGGAAGACAAAAGAAAGCAAGATCAAAGTGAAAAAACAACCCACCAACCAGGAGAAAATATTTGGAATTCAAATATCCAATAAGGGATTAATCTCCATAATATATAAAGAACTCACGCAAATGAACTACAAAAAGCAAACAACCCAATCAAAAAGTGGGCAGAAGATATGAACAGACTTTCTTTCTAAAGAAGATATACAGATGGTAAATGGGTACATCAAAAGATGCTCAACATCACTAATCATCAGGGAAATGTAAATCAAAACTACACTTAGATATCATCTTGCACCCATTAGAATGGCTATAATCATCAAGATTAAAAAACAACAAATGTTGAAGAGGACGTGGATAAAAGGGAACCCTTATCCACTGCTGGTGGGAATGCAAACTGTTGCAGCCACCATGGAAAACAGTACGGAGATTTCTCAAAAAATTAAAAATAGAAATACCATATGACCCAAGTATCTCACTACTGGGTATTTACCCAAAGAACTTGAAATCAACAATTCAAAGCGATTTATGCACTCTTATGTTCACTGTAGCATTATTCACAATAACCAAGATGCGGAAGCAACACAAGTGCCCATCCACTGATGATTGGATAAAAAAAGACATGGTATCTATCTATCTAGCTAGCTACACACAATGGAATACTACTCAGCCATAAAAAAGACAAGATCACCCCACAAGCACATGGATAACATGAGGGCATCATGTTAAGTAAAATAAGCTAGACAGAGAAAGACAAACACCGTATGATTTCACTCATATGTGGAATATAAAGAAACTTACGGACAAAGAGAACTAATCAGCAGTTACCAGGGGAAGGTGGGTGGATGGTGGGCACAAGGGGTGAAAGGGAACACTTATATGGTACGATAAATAATAATGTACAACTGAAATCTCACTATGTGATAAGCTATTATGACAACAATAAAAAAATAAAAATAAAAATACCCAGCCAGAACCACAAACCTTTTGGATAACAGCTGAAAGTCCTAACCAATTGCATCACAGAGACAAACATCATATGATTCCACTTATATATTGAAGATAAACAAACATATGGTTCAGGAGAACAGTTTAGTGGTTACCAGAGGGGAAGTGAGTAGAGAGAAGGTGAAAGGGATAAAGGGGCACATATGTATGGCGACAGATAAAAACTAGACTCTTGGTGGTGAACACGATTCAGTCTTTACAGAAACTGATATGTTTTAATGTATACCTGAAATTTAGAAAATGTTATAAACAATATGACCTCAATAAAATTTAAAAACATAAAGAAAATTCCTGCTTTCTCATCTTTTTGATTGTGTGTGTGTGTGTGTGTGTGTATATATATATAATTTTAAGAGAAACAACATATTACATAACAACCCTGTAAATAATTTGGGGAGAAACCAGCTCCATTCTAGTTCCAGACCAAAGCAAGTCCTGCTTATATCAATAGAGAGAAGCATCCAGGCAGGAGCAATAAACTCATTGTTAGATGTCACTGAGGTTTTGTGATTTTTACTTGGCGTTATTGCGGGAACAGATTGATATGTCAGGACAAGCACTTTTTTCAAAGATCTTATATTTATGTGAGTAGCATACATTAGCTATGTTTCTCCCTTTGTTTGCTTCTCTTTAGATACTTTCTAAATAGAAAGATGAAAGAATTTTGATGTTTATGCTTTTTGTAAAAATTCTCCTAGGAGACAGGGAGAATTTCTTGCTTAGGCTTCACCCTTTCCCCTCTCTCTCCAGGTATCATCCACTCACTTTATTGGGGAAAGTCACATCAATCTTCTCCTGCATTTTCTGCTGGACGTCAGGGTGAGTGGCCAATGCATACATAAGGAAGGAAAAATTACTGCTAGTGGGCTTGTAGCCACCAAAAATAAAGATAATAGATTGGGCCACAAGCTCCAGATCAGACAGAGCTAAAAGAGGAGGAAAGATATTTTAGTTAAAGCAGGTCAATGTAACATATCACAATTTAGATGATTAGAAATCTAATTGAAACTCCCAAACTTATAGGGAAAAACTAGAAAAGCAGTTCAGAGTCTAACTGGGAGTGGTTTGCACTCTGATGTCTATCTGTCACAGCCAGAAAAAAGGCAAAAGTTATCTTAATCCAGTCTTTTCCCAAAGTCTATACTATTCTTGGCCTCCTGCTCCTGGTTATGCCACCATCTCCACCAAGAGAGCAGGGCAATTTCAAGAGATAGCACATCTCTGTCTAATACAAAGTGTTATCAGTCTATCACTTGGAGAATCTAAATGTACTTTACCTAAAAGTAATATGGGGTAGCATTCTCCTCCAAGAAAAAAATTACATTATTCTAGATAAAATATATCTTGAAATTTTTAAGAGAGTGTGCAGTGATAAGACTTAATTGTAGACAAAATTAAAAGAGATTTCCTTTAGTCAAGTTGGAGGGAATTTAAGAGAATAATATTGCCCTCAGATTAACTCTTGCTATTCAAAGTGTGGTATGTGAGCCAGCAGCATCAGTACCATCTGGCAGTTCATTAGAAATGCAGATATCAACTCCCACCCTAGAACTATCAAATCAAAATCTGAACTTTCACAAGATCTGGTGGTTTGTGTGCACAATCTAGCTTGAGAAGCATAGATTGTATCTTGAAAGGCATCAGGTAATTGAAGACCTGAGGCACAGGTATTCAAATAAATGATCTCAGATATGTACAGAAACTACAGAGGCAGGCAAAATGCTAGAAGAGTGGTGATTGACCCTAGTCTAATCAATGGCATTAAAATAGCAGAAGAAAGAATGTGTCAATAGAGGACCCTGACCAGCATGGAATACAGAAAAATAAAATCCAGTGAGAGGAATAGCAATGCTTATTCAATTATGGCCTGAATGTCATCTCCTTCAGCACATGCTCCTTCTTTGCTCTACTTTATGCTCAGCAAACAGCTCTTGTGATTATAAGTTGACCTCCCATTTGATTTTCTCCTGAAAGATACCAAGCATGGTCAGGCTCTAACCTATTTGATTGAAACTGGATTAGAACCTTTAGATACTCTGAGCACTGAAATAAATATGGCACTGACCTTAAACAAGTAATTCACAACTGAAAACCATGCAAAGTGAGTGTAATAAGGGTCTACAGATGTGTGAATTCCCAACGATGATCAGGATAACTGTGATGCTGTTGTGAGTAAAGTGAACTATCAAATTCCTTCTCCTAGTTATCATAAACATCATGATACTCAAAGTTTAGAGCTGTGCTGTACAATATGGTAACCACATGTGGCTATTTTAATTTTAACTTAGTTAATTAAATTTAAATACCATTTAAGATTCAGTTAGCACTGGCCACATGTCAAGTGTTCGATAGACATATGTGTCTAGTGGTCACTGTATTGAACAATGCAGATGGACCATTTCCTTCATCGCAGAAAGTTGTATGGGCTAGGTAGATAGATAGGTAGATAGATAGATAGATAGATGATGCGTGTATAGATAGGAGTAAATGTAGACATAGTTACAGATATATTTATAGTGACCTGCTGGACTCAGATCACCCCTGTTCTCTAGAACAAATTATTAAATTTTCAGGAGTTCTGTGAGATAGATGTCAAAACATTGGTAGCTTGAAATTAACCATATGGAGTATTCATGTCATGGAAGTAAACTATACATAAGGGCCTTTCCTTGAGAAAGAGAGAAACAGAGCATGCTTACATTACTGGCTATGTAGAGATAGAGAATTATCTATGTTTATCAGTTCTGTGTAAATATATTGGTATTCTTAGCTTTGTCCACTGAGATGATCTAGAAGGAAAGAAACCCTAGTAGTAATGAGCACTCCTAGATCCCATATTTTGGTTTCTTAATAACATTTCTCAATAAAAGGAATCAGAGCTCCTTGGAGAGAGGATTATTTCCAGGGATGGTGAGAGGAAATCGAAGAGAAACCCGGAATGTCTTCCATCAGAAAGCAAGCAAGTGCTCAGAAAGTGATATGAGAAAAGGAAACAGGATGCTCTGTATAGTTTAATGACTGATACATATCATTACGCATCTGTCAAAACCCATAGAACATACAACACCAAAAGTGAACCCTAATCAAAAATGTGAACTTTGGGTGACAATTATGTACCAATGTAGGTTCATTGATTATGACAACAGTACCACTCTGCTGAGGGATTTTGATAGGGAAGAAGGTTGTGTGTAGGTGAGGTCAGGGGGTATAGGGAAAATCTCTTTACCTTTTACTCAATTTTTCTGTTAATCTAAAACTGCTTTAAGAAACAATGTCTACAGAGAAAACAAAATTTAAAGGAAGGAGAAAACAAAAAAAGACACAGGATCCCATTTGAAAGGGCTTCCAGTGAACAAACCTGAGAGAATTATAGCATAAAATTCATGATCTAAGAGAGAAAATTAGTAATACATGAGATCATATTGATATAAATATATGAACAAAAATAAATGGGAGAGAATGGAAAACTCTCTCCTACAACGGAACATCAACTTATAAATGCAGAAGAAATGATGGAATGAGAAAGTCATCATTGTGCAACCATTATAGGGATGTGGTTTCAGTCAAATCCATCCATGGATGAGGAAAATAGTAGGTGAAATTTGAATACAAACAGAATGTTTACGAAGTCTTCCCCTACTACTTACTTAATAATTACAAAGGGAAAAATGAAATTCTACAGTAGGTTAAGCTAATGACCACAACTTTAAACAAGTGTCCAAGTTAAGGTCACCAGCACTCTGGCAATATGCCTCCAGATGTGATGAAGCCTTGATGCAAATTTCCAGGCAGAGGTTCGGATTCACTGGGTCTGGATGAGCCCTGAGAATTGACATTAAAAACAAGCTCCTCAGAATTTCTGATGTAGGTGATCCACAGTCCACTGACTAACTTCTAGGCTTGAAATACTTCTTTATGGTTGCCCTTCAAGCTTTAAAGAAAGTTGTACCTGCATGCTTCTAGAAAGTGCCTCTGGCTACCATTTACATTTGAACATGTGTCTTTCTTCAATTTCACAGAAATTTTCATCTGCCTGCAAAACTTCCTGCACATTTTCAGAACCAACTCCTCCCTCTGAACCTCCCCATCAGTGGCCGTCTGAATCACTTCTTGGTTACTTTTATGGGTGTCCATATCTTTGGAATTCTGGGAGTAATCATTAGCTGAAGAAAATCTACTCATTGCTGAAAGCAGAAAGAGAAATTTCAGTGACAAAAAGCCACTTGTAAAGTCAGGAATAAATTAAGAGTGAAGAAGTTAACCTATTTCCTGAGAATATGGTCCTTTAAGTCCAGAAGTCTGACTAGAGTTGCCTGAGTCCTGAGTGAACGAACCTATCTTGCTACAGCTCTTGGAGAGCAGGATGTTTCCCTGAGATAAATTCAACCATCATGTTCAACTCCTTTTTCATCCTCATTTTCTCTGATCTTGAGCTTCTCTGGCTTCTGAGCACAGCTTCCTGGCCAAGTTGCTTGCTCCCTCCACTCTCATATCTGTTTGCTCAGGAGTAAGTCCCTGATTTCAATTCTTTTTTTCTTCTCCAGCTTTAGTTTTTAATGAATGGCCACATAGATTAATCCCCTGACGTTTGCAGAGTTCCTTGGGAGGTTTTCTATGAATATCTTCAAGTGTTCCACCCTCCCAGAACTCTTGAAAATCTTCAGTAACGGGGCTGGCCCCAAGGCCGATTGGTTAAATTTGCATGCTCCACTGCAGGCAGCCCAGTGTTTCGTTGGTTCGAATCCTGGGTGCGGACATGGCACTGCTCATCAAGCCACGCTGAGGCAGCATCCCACATGCACAACTAGAAGGACCCACAACGAAGAATATACAACTATGTACGGGGGAGGGGGGTCTTTGGGGAGAAAAAGGAAAATGCTAAAATCTTTTAACAAAAAATCTTCAGTAACATCCTGGGATACTCAGCCTTGTCTCCCTGACCTGCAGACATCATTGTGTGAACTCCAGGCCTCATGAAGGCAAAGCTACATTGCCTTCTTAATGCCCACAGAAGACTCCTGCCCACTCCAGACTATAAGTCTCAAATTTCACATAGATGATAATCCAACTAGCGTGATGGGGACTTCTATTAGAAAATGTGTGAAATAAGAGGGCTGAAACTAAAGTAATTATTTGCCAACCTAAATTCTGGGAAAATTATAATAACAGAAAACTAATATTTAAAGAGAAATTTTCACCATTTGAAAATTTCTTGAAAGGAAGTGGTAAAGTTTTGTCTCCACAATATTCACACAGTGACACAGTAATTGCTATAACTATTATTAAATTTGACACATTGCACTCTGACTCATTTTCTTATCTCCTTCCTCAACCTCCCCTTTCTTCACATCCCCCAAATGTTATAAGTCTCCTGCTCTAGAGTCCCCACCACCTAAAAAAAATACAGAGAAGTGCTTATATCATATGTATACAGATCAATAAATTACGAAAAGTGAACACATTTATGTAACCACCACAAGATTTTACCTTTTGTTTATCTTTGTGGCGACTTTCCTTCATTGTCTTTATAGATTTTGTGAAAAAATCCAAAACACTTTTGGGAAACAGAAAGATATTTCATGCTTCAAAAACTGGTTTAAGAAACGGAAAGACTGCTGTTGGGAAAAGAAAAAAGAAAAGACAATGGAAATGCAAAATTTACCTTCAACAATTATAATTTGCTTTACTAATCATAAAAGTAAAATACACTAGTCTTCTCAAGAAGAAGCCAATCCCTCTATAAGCTTTATTGTGACTTGCAATCCAATGGCTGAGCAAGGGCAACCCCACACACAGGTACCATCACTATACCAGTAGCATCAGTGATGTCTTTTGCATCTTTGGAGTGACCAAAGATTAAACTCCTGACGTTTTAACCTTTTATCTCTTTGACGAGAGTCTCTTTGGGTAAACAGACCATAGTCTGCTACCCTAATTAATCATGCTGTTCAAGAAATAGGAGTCAAGATAGAATTAGCACATGCTTTCAATCACAATGGAATGAAATTAAAAATAAATAACAGAAAATAATTTGGGAAAATCAAAAATGTGTGGAAATCAAACACCACACTCCTAATAACCAATTAATCAAAGAAGAAATTAAAAAAGAAAATTAGAAATTACTTTGAGATAAATAAAAATGAAGACACGATATATCAAAACTTTTGGCATGCAGCAAAAGCAGTACTCAGAGAGAAATTTATGGCTATAAATGTCTACATTTAAAAAGAACAAAGGTCTCAAGTCAGTAACCTAACTTTCCATCTAAACACATGGAAAAAAGAAGAGCAAACAAAGCCTAAAGCAAGCAGAAGAAAGGAAATAATAAAAGTAGAAGAAGAATAATGAAATATAGAATTTAAAAAAACAGAGAAAATCAATGAAACCAAAGGCTGCTTCCGTGAAAAGAACTTTAGCTGATTGACCAAGCAAAAAGGAGAGAAGATTCAACATACTAGCATCAAAAACGAAAAAAGGAGACATTATTACTGACACTAATAAAATAAAAAGAACAATAAAGAAATACTATGAGCAATCATACACCAATAAATTGGATAACTTAGATGAAATGGAACAATTTCTACAGTGATACAATCTACAAGAACTGACTGAAAATAAATAGACAACCAATGGTGGTATCAGAGCAGAGTGAGGTGAGAGAATGGTGAAAAGGTAAAAGGATACAAATGTATGGTGAGGGATAACAACTAGATTTCATAGTGAATATGATGTAATCTATGGAGATGTTGAAATATAATGATGTACACCTGAAATTTATATAGAATCATAACCAGTGTGACCTCACTAAAAAAAAAAAAAAAAGGAATGGGCTTTTAATAAGTAAAAAGATTCAGTAAGTAATCAGGAAATCACCCACAAAGAAAATCTTAGGTCCAGATGGTTTCAATGAGGAATTCCACCAAATATTTTAAAAAGAATTAACATCAATTTTTCATGCACTCTTCCAAAAAATAGAAGAGGAGGCAAAACTTCTAAATTCACTCTACAAGGCCACTATTGTACTGATATTAAATCCAGACAAAGATATCACAGAAAAAGAAAGTTACAGATAAACATATCATATGAACATGAATGCAAAAATCCTCAAAAAAATACTAGCAAAACGGATCCAGCAACATATAAAAAGAAGTATACACCATAATCAAGTAGAGTTTATCACAGGAATGTAAGGTGTAATACACCATATCAATAGAATAAAAAGCAAGAACCACATGATCATCATCTTAATAGATGCAGAAAACGCATTTCACTAAATCCAACATGATTTTGTGTTACAAACACTCAACCAACTAGGAATAGAAGGGAATTACCTCAAACTGATAAATGGCTTCTGCAAGAAAAACATGGCTTAACACCATACATGATAATGAAAGACTGAATGCCTTCATCTAAGATTAAGAGAAATATAAAGATGCCTCTCTCACTACATCTATTCAGCATTACACTGGAGGTTCTAGCAAGAAAAAGAAATAAAAGGTATCCATAAAAGAAATAAAGAAGTAAAATTATCTCTAATATCAGATAACATGTATAGATAACATGTATCTCATGTATAGAAAATCCTAAGGAATCCACTAAAAACCTATTAGAGTTAGTAAACTAGTTTAACAGCTTTTCAAGATGTAAGATAAATGTACAAATCAATTGAATTTCTATACACTGCAATAAACAATTCAAAAGTGAAATTAAGAAAAGAACTCCATTTGCATTAACATCACAAAGAACAGAATATTTAGGAATGAATTTAACAAAAGAAGTGCAAAATTAATAGTCTGAAAATTATAAAATATTGTTCAAATAAATTTAGGAAAGTCTAAGTAAATGGAAAAGCATCCCATGTTCATGGATCAGACACATTCATATTGCCAAAATGGCAATACCTCCCAAATTCATCTACAGTTTAAACACATTTCCTATTAGAATCCTAGCTAGCTTCTTTGTTGAAATTGACAAGATGAATTTAAAATTCACGTAGAAATGCAAAGGACCCAGAATAGCTAAAAGAATCTTTAAAAAAGGAAAAAGAATAAAGTTATAGGACTAACATTACTGATTTCAAAACTTACCCCAAGGTTATAATAATCAAAGCAATGTGGTACTGGCACAAGGACAGACATATAGATCAATGGAATAGAATTTAGAGTTCAAAAATAAACCTACACATCTATGGTCAACTGAATTTTGAGAAGGATTCCAAGACCACGCAGTGGGGAAAAATAGTCTTTTCAATAAATGGTGCTGGAACAACTGGATAGTCACATGAAAGCAAATGAAGTTGGTCTCTGACCTCACTTTGTATACAAAAATAAATACAAAGTGGATCAAAGATCTAAACATAAGAACTAAAACTATAGAACTCTTCGAAGAAAAACAAAGGGTAAATCTTCATGATCTCAGATTTGGCAGTGGGTTTTTATATATGACACCAAAAGCACAAGCAATAAAAGAAAAAAATACATAAATTGTACATCATCAAAATTTAAAATGTTATTCTTCAAAGGACACTATCAATAAAATGAAAGATACCTACAAAATGGGGGAAAAATTTTCAAATCACATATGCGATACAGGACTTTTATCTAGAACATATACAAAAATCTTACAACTCAAGAACAAAAAGACAAACAACTCAACTATAAATGGGCAAAGGCTTTCAACACAGTTTTATCTAAAGATAATATAAAAATGGCCAACAAACATGAAAAAAGTGGCTCAACAGCACTAACCATTAGGAAAACGCAAGTCAAAACCAGAATGAGATACCACTTCACACCCACTAGTATGGCCATAATCAAAAAGATAGAAAAGTATTGCCTGCCCTGTGTCCTAGAGGTTAAGTTTGGTGCTGTCTGCTTTGGTGGCCCAAATTCAGTTCTCAGGTGCAGACCTATACCACTTGTTGGTCGTCATGCCGTGGAGGCAACCTCTGGACAATATAAAGGAAGATTGGCACAGATGTTAGCTCAGGGTGAATCTTCCTCAAGCAAAAAGACGATGATTGGCAACAGATAACTCAGAGTGAATCTTCCTCAACACCAACAACAACAACAAAAGATAAGGCAGTGTTGACCAAGTGTTGGTGAGGAAGTGGAGAAATTGGAAGCTTTATCCATTATTGATGGGAATGTAAAATATTGTAGCTTTTGTGGAAAACATCTTGACAGTTCATTAATAAGTTAAACACAGAATAACTATATAACTCAGCAATTCCACCCCTGAGTATACTCACAAAAGAATAAAAAGCAGGTATTCAGATTTTAAAAACATGTACATGAATGTTCACAGCAGCATGATTCACAATAGCCAATATTTGGAAACAATCCAAATATACATCAACTGATGAATGAATAAATAAAAGGTGTTAGGTCCATAAAATGGATTATTAGTTGGGCATAAAAAGAAATAAATTACTGAAACATGACACAATATGGATTGACCTTGAACATATTATGCTAAATGAAGAAAACTGGCCACAAAAGACCACATATTGTATGGTTCCATCTATGTAAAATGCCCAAGCTGGGTAAATCAACATTGACAGAAAGTTATTAATGGTTGCTTAGGACAAATGGGAGTGGGAGGTGGTAGTTAAAATGTACAGGGTTTCTGAGATGACAAAAATACTTTAACAATTGACTATAGTGATTGTTGCACATATCTTTGAATGTAATGAAAATCATTTTTTCAGTTTTATTGAACTATATTTCACATACAGTACTGTATAAGTTTAAGCATGTACTGCACGATGCCAGCATACATACATTGTGAAGTGATTAGCAAAATATGTTTCCTTAAGGAGAAGATCCAAGATGGCGCCGTGAGTAGTCCTCTTTGTCTCTCCCCCTTCGAGTCTACAATTATTTGGACACTCATTGCTTAACAAAGGATATCCAGATAGCATCTCAGGACGTCTGAGAGACCCACGCAACTATACATCGGAAGGCGGACGGGCTTCCCTCCTGGAGGAGGTGGAGATAGGTGAAAACTCTCCGACCCCGACCGAACAGCCGAGTACCTGCAAGCGGCTTTCTTCCAATGGACACCCCCAGAAGATCAACACACACCTAGGGCAGGAGCGAGCACACACCAGAGGAGCGATGGTAGAAACAGGTGACCAGAACCCTACCTAAACCCCCCGCAATTACTCCTAAACGCAGAGGGAAACTCTAGAGTTACACACTTGAGCCCGTGGGGAGAGTCTCGCCCCGCCATTGGTGGGGAGATCCTGCCTGGTGTCCACGGCACCTGGAGGGTCCCAGAGAGAATCACAGAGGGCATGGCGGCCCCCCCCGGCTGCCACTGCCTGCACGGCTGGGCAAGGGATTGCCAGAGATCTTGGAGAGGACTGGGGCTGGGTGAAGCTCCAGAGGCCGGCTCCGCACCCCAGAGGGGAAGCTCCAGAGTTCCACCCGGGCAGCAGACAAAACTCTCTGTCTGCCATTAGCGGAGGGGCCACTCCCAGCATCCTCAATACTGGGAGTGTCCTGGAGAGGAGAATATCACGCAGGGCAGCAGCTGACCAGCTACCACTGAAATCAGGATCTCCGGCTATCCCCCAGACAGGGCAAAGGGCTCCCTGAGTTCCTGGGGAACAGGACTGGGGCTGGGTGGAGTTCCAGTGACCCGGCTCCGTAGCCTAGGGGGAAACCCTACAGGCTCACAGCAGCCTCAGCGAAAGCCTCTGCACAGCACTAGTAGAGAGCACCCATCCGGCAGCCACAAGGCTGGAAGACCCCGGGACAAAAGTAGCATAGCTAGGTGAACTAGCCACAGACTGTAGAAGATGCCAATAGCTCTGCTGAGACCCATACTGGACAAGTGAGATTTTGTGGGTGCCGACAGTGACGGAGTGGCAAATATAAGTGATCCTACCCCTGGCTGCTGGAAAAGCCCATAACACCATTGCAGACCCCAAGGAGGGAGCACATCTAGGTGAGCTGCAACAATAGGCACCAGCAGCCTGAAGCCCCCCCGTGATGGCCCCCATGGCAGAAGAGGGAATCCAAAGGACCACTGTGACTACGAGGAGGGGCCCAGGCCCAGTTAGCAACTGTGGATAGGGTTCCTGGTTGGTGCAGTATAAACAGCTGTTCCCCCACTACACCAGCAGAAACAAGTGGAAGGAGCAACTAAACTCTATCTCTATGCGGAGGAAAAAATCTACAACATCAAGCAATATGAAAAAAATACATTAAATCTCCAGAACAGAAGGAAAATAACAAATACACAGAAAACAATCCCAAAGAAAATGAAATATATAACCTAAATGACGATGACTTCAAAACAGCCATCATTAAAATACTCAATGAGTTAAGAGAGAATTCAGATAGACAACTCAACGAGTTCAGGAGCTATGTCATAAAAGAGTTTGATACTATAAAGAAGAACCAAACAGAAATACTGGAAATGAAGAACACAATAGAGGAGATTAAGAAAAATCTAGATGCACTGAACAGTAGGGCAGATAATATGGAGGAAAGAATTAGCAATTTGGAAGATGGGAATATAGAAATGCTGCAGGTAGAGGAGGAGAGAGAAGTAAGACTAAAAAGAAATGAAGAAACTCTCCGAGAATTATCAGACACAATTAGGAGATGTAACATAAGGATTATAGGTATACCAGAGGGAGAAGAGAAGGAGAAAGGGGCAGAAAGCCTATTCAAATAAATAATGGCTGAGAACTTCCCAAATCTGGTGAGAGAGATGGATCTTCAGGTGACAGAAGCCAATAGATCTCCAAACTTTATCAATGCAAGAAGACCAACCCCACGGCATATAGTAGTGAAGCTAGCAAAAGTCAACGACAAGGAGAAAATACTAAGGACAGCCAGACAGAAGAAACTAACGTACAAAGGAACCCCCATCAGGCTATCAGCAGATTTCTCAGCAGAAACTTTACAGGCTAGAAGAGAGTGGAATGATATATTCAAAAATCTGAAGGACAAAAACCTACAGCCGAGAATTCTCTACCCAGCGAAAATATCCTTAAAATACGATGGAGAAATAAAAACTTTCCCAGATAAACAAAAATTAAGGGAGTTCATTGCCACAAAACCTCCTCTTCAGGAAATCCTCAGGAAAACCCTCATTCCTGAAAAATCATAAAAAGGAAAGGGGCTACAAAACCAAGAGCAGAGGAGATAAGTAGAAGGACAACAACAGAGAGTAGCAGCTCTTCATCAGAACAGATTAAACCACGGGACGAGAAACAAAGGAAATTGAGGAAAACCAGAAAACAAGACATAAAATGGCAGTGGTAGGCCCCCACATCTCAATAATAACTCTAAATGTAAATGGATTGAACTCCCCAATCAAAAGACTCAGAGTGGTAGGATGGATCAAAGAACAAGACCCAACAATATGCCGTCTCCAGGAAACACACCTCAGCCCCAAAGACAAACACAGACTCAGAGTGAAGGGATGGAGAACAATACTCCAAGCTAATAATGAACAAAAGAAAGCAGGTGTCACTATACTAATATCAGACAAGGTAGACTTCAAAGCAAAACAGATAAAGAAAGACAAAGAGGGACAATACATAATGATAAAAGGGACTCTCCACCAAGAAGACATAACACTTATAAATATATACGTACCCAACACAGGAGCACCAAAATTTGTAAAGCAACTCTTAACAGAACTAAAAGAAGACATCAACAACAATACAGTAATAGTAGGGGACCTCAAAACACCATTAACACCAATGGACAGAACATCCAGACAGAAAATCAACAAAGAAATAATAGAATTAAATGAAAAATTAGACCAGATGGACTTAATAGATATATATAGAACACTTCGTCCAAAAACAGCAGGTTACACATTCTTCTCAAGTGCACATGGAACATTCTCAAGGATTGACCATATTTTGGGAAACAAAGCTAACATCAATAAATACAAGAGAGTTGAAATAATATCAAGCATCTTTTCTGATCATAATGCTATGAAACTAGAAATCAACTACAAGAAAAAAGCAGAGAAAGGTGCAAAGATGTGGAGACTAAACAACACGCTTCTGAACAAACAATGGATTATTGAAGAAATTAAAGAAGAAATCAAATATTATCTGGAGACAAATGAAAATGAGAACACGACATACCAAATCATTTGGGATCCAGCAAAAGCAGTCCTAAGAGGGAAATTCATCGCAATACAGGCTCACCTCGCTAAACAAGAAAAAGCTCACATAAGAAACCTCAAACGACACCTAACAGAACTAGAAAAAGAAGAACAAACAAAGCCCAGAGTCAGTAGGAGGAGGGAAATAATAAAAATAAGAGCAGAAATAAACGATATTGAAACAAAAAAGACAGTAGAAAGGATCAATGAAACAAAGAGTTGGTTCTTCGAAAAAATTAACAAAATCGACAAACCTTTAGCCAGACTCACCAAGAAAAGAAGAGAGAAATCTCAAATAAATAAAATTAGGAATGAGAGAGGAGAAATCACAACAGATACCAATGAAATACAAGGGATCATAAGAGAATACTATGAAAAACTATATGCCAACAAATTGAACAACCTGGAAGAAATGGACAACTTCCTAGACTCCTACAACCTCCCCAAACTGAATCAGGAAGAAATGGAGAATCTGAATAGGCCAATCACAAGTAAAAAAATAGAAACAGTAATCAAAAACCTCCCCAAAAATAAGAGTCCAGGACCAGACGGCTTCTCTGGAGAATTCTACCAAACATTCAAAGAAGACTTAATACCTATTCTTCTCAAGCTATTCCAGAAAATTGAGGAAGATGGAGTACTCCCTAACACATTCTATGAAGCCAACATCACTCTGATCCCCAAACCTGACAAGGACAACACAAAGAAGGAGAACTACAGGCCGATATCACTGATGAACATAGATGCAAAAATCCTCAACAAAATTCTGGCAAACCGAATACAGCAATACATCAAAAAGATTATACACCATGATCAAGTGGGATTTATACCAGGGACACAGGGATGGTTCAACATCCGCAAGTCAATCAACGTGATACACTACATCAACAAAATGAAAAACAAAAACCACATGACCATCTCAATAGATGCAGAGAAAGCATTCGACAAGATCCAACACCCATTTATGATAAAACCCTCAATAAAATGGGTATAGAAGGAAAGTACCTCAACATAATAAAGGCCATATATGACAAACCCACAGCCAACATCATACTCAACAGACAAAAACTGAAAGCCATCCCTCTGAGGACAGGAACAAGACAAGGGTGCCCACTTTCACCACTCCTATTCAACATAGTACTGGAGGTGTTGGCCAGAGCAATTCGGCAGGAAAAAGAAATAAAAGGAATCCAAATAGGTAATGAAGAAGTAAAACTCTCGCTGTTTGCAGACGACATGATCTTATATATAGAAAACCCCAAAGAATCCATAGAAAAACTATTAGAAATAATCAACAACTACAGCAAAGTAGCAGGGTATAAAATCAACATACATAAATCAGTAGCATTTCTATACACTAACAATGAACTAACAGAAAAAGAACTCAAGAACTCAATCCCATTCACAATCGCAACGAAAAGAATAAAATACCTTGGGATAAACTTAACCAAGGAAGTGAAGGATCTATACAATGAAAACTACAAGACTTTCTTGTAAGAAATTGACGATGACATAAAGAGATGGAAAGACATTCCATGCACATGGATTGGAAGAATAAATATAGTTAAAATGTCCATACTACCTAAAAAAATCTACAGATTCAATGCTATCCCAATCAGAATCCCAAGAACATTCTTCACAGAAATTGAACAAAGAATCCTAAAATTCATATGGGGCAACAAAAGACCACGAATTGCTAAAGCAATCCTGAGCAAGAAAAACAAAGCTGGAAGAATCACAATCCCCGATTTCAAAACATACTACAAAGCTACAGTGAGCAAAACAGCATGGTAGTGGTGCAAAAACAGGTCCACAGATCAACGGAACAGAATTGAAAGCCCAGAGATAAAACCACACATCTATGGACAGCTAATCTTCGACAAAGCAACAGAGGGCCTACAATGGAGAAAAGAAAGTCTCTTCAACAAATGGTGCTGGGAAAACTGGACAGCCACATGCAAAAGATTGAAAATTGACCATTCTTTTTCACCACACACCAAAATAAACTCAAAATGGATCAAAGACCTAAAGATTAGGCCTGAAACAATCAGTCTTCTAGAAGAGAATATAGGCAGTACACTCTTTGAGATCAGTTTCAAAAGAATCTTTTCGGACACTATAACTCCTCAGTTGAGGGAAACAATAGAAGGACTAAACAAATGGGACTTCATCAGACTAAAGAGCTTCTTCAAGGCAAGGGAAGACAGGATTGAAACAAAAAAACAGCTCACTAATTGGGAAAAAATATTTACAAGCCACTTATCCAACGAAGGGTTAATCTCCATAATATACAAAGAACTCACACGGCTTAACAACAAAAAAACAAACAACCCAATCAAAAAATGGGCAGAGGACATGAACAGACATTTCTCAAAAGAAGATATAAATATGGCCAATAGACACATGAAAAGATGTTCATCATCACTGATCATCAGGGAAATGCAAATCAAAACTACACTAAGATATCACCTTACACCCATTAGATTGGCAAAAACATCCAAAACCAAGAGCAACAAATGTTGGAGAGGTTGTGGAGAAAAAGGAACCCTCATAGACTGTTGGTGGGAATGCAAACTGGTACAGCCACTATGGAAAACAGTATGGAGATTTCTCAAAAAGTTAAAAATAGAAATACCCTATGACCCAGCCATCCCATTACTGGGTATCTATCCTAAGAACCTGAAAACAGAAATCCCAAGAGTCCCTTGCACCCCTATGTTCATCGCAGCATTATTTACAATAGCCAAGACGTGGAACCAACCTACATGCCCAGAAACTGGTGATTGGATAAAGAAGATATGGTATATATACACAATGGAATACTACTCAGCCATAAAAAAAGACAAAATTGGCCCTTTCGCAGCAACGTGGATGGACCTCGATAGTATTATGTTAAGCGAAATAAGCCAGTTAGAGAAAGACGAACACTATATGACTCCACTCATAGGTGGAAGTTAACATATTGACAAGGAGATCTGATCGGTGGTTACCAGGGAAAAGGGGGGTTGGGGGGAGGGCACAAAGGGGGAAGTGGTGTACCCACAGCATGACTAACAATAATGTACAACTGAAACCTCACAAGGTTGTAATCTATCATAACATTAATTAAAAAAAAAAACCACATGATCATCTCAATAGATGCACAGAAAGCATTTGACAAGATGCAACAGCCATTTATGATGAAAACTCTGAACAACATGGGGATAGAAGGAAATTACCTCAGCATAATAAAGGCCATATATGACAAACCCACAGCCAACATTATATTCAATGGGCAAAAACTGAGCTCCAACCCCCTGAACAGGAACAAGGCAAGGATGTCCACTATCATCAGTCTTATTCAACACAGTACTGGAGGTTTTGACCAGAGCAATTAGGCAAGAGAAAGGAATAAGAGGAATCCAAATAGGGAGGGAAGAAGTGAAACTTTGTTGTTTGCAGATGACATGATCTTATATATAGAAAACCTCCAAAAAATCCATCGGAAAACTAATAGAAATAATTTACAACTACAGTAAAGTTGCAGGGTATAGAGCCAACTTACAAAAATCAGTTCCTTTTCTATACTCCAATAAAGAACTTACAGAAAGAGAACTCAAGAATATAATTCCATTTGCAATCGCAACTAAATAAGTAAAGTACCTAGGAATAAATTTAACCAAGGTGGTGAAGGACTTATGCAATGAAAA
Source organism: Equus quagga (assembly GCF_021613505.1). Taxonomy (NCBI): domain Eukaryota; kingdom Metazoa; phylum Chordata; class Mammalia; order Perissodactyla; family Equidae; genus Equus; species Equus quagga. The sequence goes on along the minus strand of NC_060273.1, from coordinate 36,435,601 downwards.
CTATAAGACATTACTGAGAGAAATTGATAATGACTTAAAGAGATGGAAAGAGATTCCTCGCTCATGGATTTGAAGAATAAACATAGTTAAAATGTCCATACTCCCCAAAGCTATCTACAGACTCAATGAAATCCCTATCAGAATCCTAATGACATTCTTCACGGAAACAGAGCAAAGAATACTAAAATTCATATTGGGTGATCAAAGACCCTAAATTGCTAAAGCAATCCTGACAAAAAAGAACAAAGCTGGAAGTATCACAATGCCTGACTTCAAAATATACTACAAAGCCATAGTGACCAAAACAGCATGATATCAGTACAAAAATAGCTACACAGATCAATGGAACAGAACTGAAAGTCCAGAAATAAAACCGCATATCTATGGACATCTAATCATCAATAATTTGCCAAGGATATACAATGGAGAAAAGATAGTCTCGTCAATAAATGGTGTTAGGAAAACTGGACAGCTACATGCAAAAGAATGAAGGGAGACCACTATCTCACACCATACACAAAAATAAACTCAAAATGGATCAAAGACTTGAAGATACAACCTGAAACTATAAAATTCCTGGGAGATAATATTGGTAGTATACTCTTTGACATCAAACTAAAGAGGATCTTTTCAAATACCATGTCCTCTCAGACAAGGGAAACAAAAGAAAAAATAAACAAGTGGGAATTTATAAGACTAAAGACCTTCTGCAACACAAAGAAACTAGGATCAAAACAAAGAAACAACCCACCAATTGGGAGAAAATATTTGCAAATCATATATCTGACAAGGGGTTAATCTCCACAATATATAAGGAAATCACACAGCAGAACAATAAGAAAGCAAACAACCCGATCAAAAAGTGGGCAGAGGTGATGAACAGACATTTTTCCAAAGAAGATATACAGATGGCCAATAAACACATGAAAAGATGTTCAACATCACTAATCACCAGGGAAACACAAATCAAAACTACACTAAGATACCACCTTAAGCCTGTTAAAATGGCTATAATCACTAAGACTAAAAATAATGAATGCTGGAGAGTGTGTGGAGAGAAGGGAACCGTCACACATTGCTGGTGGGAATGCAAACTGGTGCAGCCACTATGGAAAATAGTATGGAGATTCCTAAGAAAAGTAAAAATAAAACTACCATATGACCCAGCTATCCCACTACTGGGAATGTACCCAAACACTTTGAAATCAACAATCCAAAGGAACATATGCACCCCTATGTTCATTGCAGCACTATTCACAATAGCCTAGACATGGAAGCAACCCAAGTGCCCATTGACTGATGATTGGATAAAGAAGATGTGGTATATAGTAACAGTGTAATACTACTCAGCCAGAAAAGAGACAAATTCATCCCATTTTCAATAATATGGAAGGACCTAGAGAGAATTATGCTAAGCAAAATAAGCAAGTCTGAGAAAGACAAACACCAGATGATTTTACTCATATGTCGAATATAAACAAGTATTGGGACAATGAAAACAGTTCAGTGGTTACCAGGGGAAGGGGAGTGAGGGGGCACAGTAGTTGAAGGGGAGCACTTATGTGGTGGCAGTCAAGAAGTAATGTACAACTGACATCTCACATTGATGTAAACTATTATGAACTCAATAAAAAAAGTATAAAAAAAGAGACTTCCAGATTGCTCCTTTTATGGGGTTGAATAGTGTCCCCCACAACATTCACGTCCACCAGCATCCTCTAAATGTGGTGCTATTTGCAAATAGAGTCTTTGCAGACATATTGTGTTAAGGTGTGGTCACACTGGGGTTTCTGGGTCCTAACTCAATGACTAGTGTTCTCAGATGAAAGACTTAGAGACACACACAGATGGAATCCAGCTGTGTGAAGATAGAAGCAGAAATTGGTGTGATGTTGTCACAAGCCAAGGAACACCAAGGATTGCTGATTACCCCCAGAAGTTAGGGAGAGGCATGAAGCATATTCTCCCTCAGAACCTTCAGTACGAACCCACCCTGTGCCCACTTTGATTTCGGACTTCTGGCCTTCAAATAGTGAGAGGATGTATTTCTATTGGTTTAAGCCACTCAGTTTTTTATTTTTGTTTCTTTTTTTTACTTCTTACAGTCACCTCATCTATCATGCATAAGACAGAGAGACTCTTCTCTGAACATGTTCAACTGGACAAACTCTGGATTGGTACACCTGGCAGAAAGAAGGTAGGATGTTGGACTGAAAGCAGGAGAAACAAAGGGATTTCCATCATCCTCTGCTACCGAGCCATAAGGCTAGACTTCCACCTCCTGGGCAGAAGACCAGCGAATTCCTCCATGAGAATCTATACAACCTAAAGGATCTGCAGATTCTGGTATTTAGGGGATTTCCAGCCAGACGACCCTACACCAAAGCCAACCACTGACAAATCTCAGACACTCTCAAGTTCAAGTAGACAGGCAAGGACGAGCCAACATTCAAGGGAAAGAACAAAAGCAAAAGAGAAAAGAGCTCAGACATACTGAAGCAATGCAGGCGGAGGAAGGGAGATTTGAAAACTGATGCAGTGGGCTGAGAGTTGTGCTCATGTGAAATAAGAGCAGAGAACAAAAAGGAATTTGGGGAAATAAAAAAATATATAACAGAAGTGTATCTTTCTGTAGAAATGTGAGAAGATCAAGTTAAGTAGCTCACCCTAAAAGAAAAACAAAGAGATGGAAAATAGGAGAAAAAAATAACAGAACTAGAGAATCATTCCAGGAATTCCATCATATGACAATATGGGGTTTCAGAACACAGAATAGAAAAAAACAAAATAAAGGATTCAATAAAATTTCCCAGAAATGAAGGCCAATACACTGCATTGTTCAACAGAGTAGCCCTAGACACATGTACTTAGTGAAATTTAAACATAAATTTGTTAAAATTAGATCATACAACTCATTGGGCACACCAGCCATGATTCAGATGCTCAATACCCTGGTGTGGTGAAGGCCACCACATTGGACAACAGACATACAGAGAATTTTCATTGTCAAAAAAAGTTTGATTGGACAGCTCTGGTATAGAGTAATGGATGAAGTCAGATGCACCAAGGCACATAGATATGGAATTTCAGAGCACCAGAGATGAAACGAAGATCCCAAAAGCTATGAGAAAGTGTGAGGGGAGCAAGGAACGGGTCACACACAGACTCAGAAATCAGAAGGAGACTAAATTTCTCAACAGTAGTATTAGAAGCAAGACTCTATCTCTTCAAATTCAGAGAAGAAATTCTAGCCTGCCTAGAATTTTGTTCCCAAACTCTCAATTAAATATGAGGGTAGAACAGATAATTATTCAGACAGGCTAGTTCTTAAAAACATAATGTACTCCTCTTCATTGTTCGTCATAAAGCTACAAAAAGATGCCCTCTAACAAAATGAGGGAGAAAACTAATAAAAAGACAGTCACAGGATCCAGAAGCAGGTAATTCAGAGTATCAGAAAGGTGAGGGGAATGCCCAGGAAGATCAACCTACAAAAGCCACCAGAGCAAGAATCTGGACATCTGGACAGAAGCAGGGGGAAAGTCTCAGGAGGGCTTGAACTTGCAGACAGCAGTTACCCTCCTGGTGGAAAACAGATGATGGGGCACAGAAGACTCATCAAATTACAAAAAGGAGCTATTGATTTCAAAGAAAATTAAAAGTTGTCAAGGACAGAAATAGAAGGATAGCAGTGTGCGTGGCTCAAATGTGAATAATACCTATTTAAGTCATATTGATGCAAACACTGAACTGGAATCCCATTCCTATCCCTGTTTGGGGAAGATAGAAAGTGGGTGTGAGGCAAGGGGGATAGCAGAAGATTAACTCTCCTCTTCCAGAGCCATCAAGACAGTAGTATAAGCATGCCATTTAATGACACAGCTGTGAACACTTGGAAGAAGCTAGAAAACAGGTTGAAAGCAGATTCTGAAGGGAAAAACTGGAGTGGGGGATCAGGTAGAGAAAATGTGTGCATATATAAACTATATTTTTAAAAACAATGTTTTAAAAGCCACAGATCATGTGTCATCTTCTCCCTTGGGACAAGTGCTCCATCTCTGTGCTCTGAAAGACTGGCATTGATCTCCTGCCATATTGAATTAGCCTACTATGGATCTGAATTTCCTCCCCCCAAACTGAGCACTACTCATGCCTAACCCAGAGTGGCTCTCAGGAAATGTTTGTGGATCTAAACAGAACCCTACTAAGAACCTTCCTACAGACCTTCCAGGAGTGTTTGAGGTTCAGGTGAAACTCCTGATAGCAGGTGTTGGGAAGTCTTCAAATGACATAAGAATGAGGGGTGCCAGTGGGAATCCACGTGGTGTTTCCAATAGGTGTTTCACAAAAAGCCATGAGATGTATTCACTGAAGGCCTATTATGTGTTCAGTAGCATTGTAGGCCCTGAGAGGACACCACTGGGGCCCACATTAGCCTCAAGGCCAACGCTGCCCTTTGTGTGCCTCCTGGTCACCATCCCAGCAGTGGGACTAATGAGGTTATTTGGAAATGCATAATAGTAAAGGCCACAGGTCTGGAGTGCTCTGTCTTTTCCAGCTCCCTCACCTTGGGCAACTCATTAATCTCTCTGGGCCTCAGTTTCCTCAGTGGGCTATTAGGAGTATTAAATGAGACATCTGTAGAATTAAAAGCTTGTACTCCAACACTGAGACTCCATTCAACTCTCTGAATCTTCTATTTGATCTTCGTTTGTCAATCAACTGTGTTATGGTAACAACTGTAGAAATGAGACATACGGTGCTTTTGAAACTTCACACAGATGCTTAAATAAAATGTAGTATTTTAGCTTTTCATAACTGAGAGCATCTTCCCCATGGGGCCCTACCTGGGGTGGGGTTGGGGTGGGAGAATTTCTTGTTACCAGAAAAGAACTTGTCGATCTCATTTGGGTAACGAGATTGTCTGAGTTTGTTTTTTCCGATTTGCCCCCCTGTTCCCCTGTTCCTGTTAGGATGAGGTCAGGATGTTTGTGGGTATAACTTATGGGAATGGGAAAGTGGGCTCAGACCCTCCTCCTGCCCTGGGCCTTGCAGGTGACAGTTGCTCCATGCCCTGGCTCTGAAGAGGGTCTTCTAGTATTAACTGCTGCATTCATGGTCCTATCAGGCCTGAGAGTCACCCCTGCTAACCTGGGCCCTTCTTGCTGGCACCCAAGTACCAGTACCACCCTCCACCCAGCCTTGATGAGAGTACACATTCACTGCTTTGGGTCCTCTTAGCCCTCCTGTGACAGCCACCTGCAGACCCATGGGCTCCCTTCTCAAATCATATTATAGGTTGAAATGTGTCCCCTCCAAATTATATATTGAAGTCCTAACCTCCAGCACCTCAGAATGTGACCACAGTTGGAAAATAAGATCTTTAAAGAGGAAAGTAAGATTAAATGAAGTCATATTTAGGTTGGTCCTAATCCAATTTGTCTGGAGTTCTTATAAAAAGAGGAGATTAAGACACAGACATGAACAGAGGGAAGACCATGTGAAGACCAGGGAGAAGATGGGCATACACGAGAGACTCAGAGAGGCCTCAGAAGGAATCAACCCTGCTGACACCTTGATCTTGGAATTCCAGCCTCTAGAATTGTGAGAGAATAAATTTCTGTTGATTAAGCCACTCAATCTGTCAGACTTTGCTATGGCAGCCATAGTAAATTAATGCAAATGCCTTCTCCTTCCCTCATGGACCGGAGCAGAGTGTGTCTAGGGGCACACTGGTTGTACAATTGTGTTACCGTCTCTCCAACTAAATTATGAGATCTTCCTGGTAGGAACTTCAATTTATTCATATCTCTATTCCTGAGGGCTGAGAGTGCTATGGCTGGATGGTGATTTCTGAATGAATACATGAATGAAGGAATCATCTCTATTTTGCACAACTATTTTCAAATTTTAGTAAGATGGAGGGTGCAGAGGTCACATCACTCTGTAAATAGACTAATTAATTAATCATTGGTACCAGCGCTCATGGAACAACACGAGAGTCATGGTGTGCAATGATATAAGACACTTGCAAGTCCTTGGTATAGGGAGGGTAAAGTTTTGGGCAAATACGGCACCTGAAGCAGCTGGTTTTAGGGCCAGTGCATGCTTCTGTTCCTTCAACTGAAGTTAATACAAGGTAAGTCAATTCACCAAAACTGTAAGACATTAACACATAAGATATTCTGTCAATGTCATTTTTCTGCCAGAGACAGAGACATAAATACACAAAAACAGAGAATACAATCCTTTGGGTTTAAGGGAAAGCCCACAAATTCACCATTATGCCCATTAAATAGGGGCAGCAGGCTGGGCCAAAGAAAGGGACAGTGAAGGGGATGGGGCAGACATCAGGTCAGGACATAAGTCCAGAATAAAAATATGAAAGTGTTTTTACAGGAAAACCCACTTCTTCACATCTCAGTGCAACACAGCAGAGGTTGGGGGTGGGAGAAAAACTGAAACCTCAGAAAGATCCTCAGGAATCCAGTGAGTAAGTCATTCAGCAAATTGCCTCTCCAGCAAATTGATCTGTGGCACATGCTGCTGCTTTCATCAATTCTGCAGCTCATAAATATAAATCTTTATAACAATGGGCAGCACTGTTTTTGGTTCACCATATGCCTGGAATCATTCTCAGGCTCTCAATTTTCTTAACTTTCTTAAACCTCCCAAACATAGGTGATCTTATCATTATTTCTTCAGAGAAGAGGGAACTGAGGCTCACCGAAGTTAAATAACTAGATCCCCCAGCTTGCAAATAGTAGAGTGTGTTAATGGATCCAGCCAACCTAGTGCCTCGTCAACCACTACATCTTATTAGCAGCAGTAATCTTTACTTTCCCTCAGGAAAACTGCTGGATCCCTACTCTTTCATATGTGTTTACATACACCCATGTACACACACAAGCACACACACTCACACCACCACCACCACCACTAACACCAACTCCTTCCCTTGCCCAGAAAGTCCAGCTGACAGTCATGCCACTGGAGAGTCTTCCGAGTTCTCTGCTGCAGCCATCCGAGATGATGTCTCAGTTCCTTTGTCTCTGTATTAGTTACAGTTTTTTCTATAACAAATTACCCTAAAGCTTAGTGGCTTAAAACAACAATTTTATTATCTCAGATTCTGTAGGTGAGGAATTCATAAGTAGCTTAGTTGAGTGGTTCTGGCTCAGAGTCTCTGATGAGGTTGCAGCCAAGCTGTTGTCTGGGGCTGCCATCATCTGAAAACTGGACTGGACTAGATAACCTATTAAAAGGAGGCTCACTCATGGGCCAGGAAAGTCAGTACTGACTGTGGAAGAATGTCTCATTTCTTTGCCAAGTGGAAACTTGTGTGTCCTCACAACATGGCAGTTGGCTTATCCCAGAGTGAGTGATCCAAGAGAGAACAAGATAGAAGTGTCCATGTCTCTTATGACTCAGCCACAGAAGACCCACACCACCATGCCCAAAATATCCTAGTGGCTTCAAAGGTCAACTCTATTCATGTGGGAGGAGACTATGTAAAGGTGTGAATTCCAGGAGGAAATAATCATTGAGGGTACTTTTGAAAACTGGCTACCACAGCCTACAACCACAGTGTGCCCTACTGAGAGGTATATTGTGGTAACACAAAGGCATGGTGTCAAGTAGACCCAGCACATGGTAGGTGGTCAATAAATTCAGTTCTCCCGAACCATGTGACCCCAAGACTCAGCCCTGCTTAGACCTTAACACTCCTCCCTCTGAGCTGAGCAACTACCCCATTCTGCTTCCAGTAATTCATAGTAACTTAAAAGTTTACTATTTTCTCCAATTTCCTTCAGTTTTCATCTCTCTTCTGGGTCCTATACATCTTACTCTATCTGAAATGGATGGATGTTCCACTTGTCTGTTGTAGCATAATAGACTACCCCAAAAGAGTAAATAGTAATGGTCTTTTATTTTGCTCCTGAATATGGAGCAGCTGGACTCAGCTGGGCAGCTCTCCCTTGGCCTCTCTCATATGGTTATAGATGGGGTGGAGTGAGGGTCATCCCAAGGCTCTCTTCACATATCTGGCTGGAAAGACTCAAACAGCTAGGGGCTGGAATCCATGGGTCTCCTCAAACATTTCTGTCTTTCTATATAGATGCATAGATGATGATAATAGATAGACATAGATTCATCAATAGAGATAGGTAGATGATGGATATAGTTGGATGAATGTAGACAGATGATAGATAAATAGATGGATATTGATGCATGTAGGTGTGGATAGATGCAAAGTAGATATAGATGGATGATAGATGGATAGATAGATGGATAGATAGATGTAAATGATATATATGTAAATAGGTAAATATAGATAGACTATTGAGAGATATAGATAGAATGATATATACAGACAGACAGACTTACACTATGACACTTAGAAATATATTTTGCATTTTCAAACAAGATTCCATGGAGAAGACACTTCTTGGCCTAAAGAGGTGAATATGGAAATTCAGATACCCAACTGAGGGCCTTCCAGTCCCATAGATAATCACCCACTCTGCAGACGTTCTCAGCCAGTCTGTCACAAGAGAGGAAGTGAATCCCTGAATTAACCAATGTTAACACAACAATTCCTCAGTCCTGCCTATCTTTGAGCCCTTAAGGGATAAACCTGTCTCACTCTAGCTTTTCATGTATCCTCGACACTACACAGCCTGGACATGACAGAAAGACTTGTCAGAACTCTGGGACCAGAAAAGTAATCCTAAGGGAAAGAAGGAGACTACCCACATGAATGCAGTGGGAGTGTTTCCCTCAAGTCACTCCAGCGCATCTGCCTCAAGGTTGCCCATGCTTAGTTCTGATGACAAACGTACTCCTAGAATGGGGATGTTTATATTGTTGTTCTTAGGGAACTTATTGAACAGCATCAGCTCTGAAACCAATGATTTCATACTTAAACCTCAGTGAGAGATGTGTGTATTTATTTTCTAAAATAGTTGATGAAGCTGGAGTTGATAATGCTGGAGCCCAAATTTCAAAACCAATATTGGTTTCCTGAGGACCGAGGATATTTTGATGAAACAATAGCTGATATTTATTAAGTGTTCACATCATGCTCAGTGATCTGTGTCCTAAATACTTCACACACATCGTCTGATTCCATCATCACTTGATATAGGTGCTTTGTTATCCCCATATTTGGCAGATAGGGACTCTGAGGCACTAAGTCCTAAGGTACAAAGGTATTAGTAACGTGTTCAAGGTTTTACTTGTAAGCGTATGTAGTGTTGGAAGGCACCAGATCCCTTTGACTAGGCTGCGTACCCATCCACAGTTGCTGGGAGTGCTGGCTGTTGCTACCTCACAGCTTCCCCATTCTCTAGAGAATCACCATTGGCCAAACTAAAGCCACTTCACCTGGAAGTTGCAAGCATTTTCCAAAAACCACTGCTTGGTCCAGACTCAGCCCTGGACTGAGCTTGGATTCAAAACCCAAGAGCTCCAGCTTCGGAGCCCCCCATTTCTCAATCACTGTGTGGTGCACTCTACTTACATTAAAATAACACAAGTAATACTAAGGTGAGAGGGAGAGAGCTGTGTAAGCCAAAAAGTATTGTTGTGGCTCTTTCCCAGCAAACGATGAAACACTTACAGAAGAGTCTGTTCCAAGAACTATTTTTCTGAACCATCTCAGTGTAAATTGCTGACCTGATACTCCATAAACCCTGTAGTTTCTACAAACAAGGATATTTCCCTATTTTACCTCAATATGACCATCCAAGTCAAGAAGTTAATGCCACTACGTTACTGCCATCTAATCCTCTGACCCCATCGAATCCTCCCAGTTGTCCCAATAATGTCCTGTACAGCAGAAGGGCCCAGCCCACTTGTTGTTAGTGTCACCTCTCTATACTCCCTTCGATCTGGAACATTTCATCAGTCTTCAGCTTTCACAACCGTAACTCTTTTGAAGATTACACATCAATGAGAAACCAGGAGTAGATATTCCTCAGTTTGGGTTTCCATGACTGTTTCAGGATTTATTTCAGGTTTGTCTCCTTGGTAGGACTATTACAGAGGTAACACTGAGGTCTTCTTACTGTGAGCCATCAGGTGATGCAGTCAATTTATCCTGTTTCTGGTGATGCTCTCTCTTATCATTTGGTTAAGGGGGTGTCCACCAGGTTTCTCCACTGTGAAGCTATCGTTTTCCCTTGTAATTAACTGGAATTTGGAGCAACAGCACTTTGAAACTGTGTAAATATACTCATCAAACTGCAATTTATCCATATATATATATATATATGTTTTATTTCTTTACTTAGTTTTTTAGTTTATTCAATGGGTCATCATGTCTTACCGTCTTTCTATTATGATGGTCGAATTGTTCCTGATTTGGTCATTAGAAGCCCCACAGGCTGGCTTCTGTGTCCTGTTGACATGCCCCCTCCCTGTTTAGCATTCTCTTGCTTTCTAGTACAACAAGATGTTCCAGGTTCATCTTGTACTTTCCCAGTCCCAGCCCTGGAGTCAGCCATTTCTCCAAGGAGCCATGGCTCCTTTTAGTGGAAAATGGCATGTTTAAACCAAGATCTGGGCACTAGGTATGCTTATTTCTGTTAGGATGTCATTGCTTCTAAGCTCTAACAGTGGAGACAAGTAGAGATCATGTGTTTTTATATCTACATACACAACACAGCCACACATCTATCGATCTATCAACCATCTACTATATAGAAAGAATGAATTTACACTGATACATTAAGTTCAAATCTATGACTCCACAGGGTTCATTGCATTTTCTCTCCTTATCAGTGACTTCCTTCCCAACAGTTTGAAACCTGGCTCCCATCATCCTTAATATATTGACTTATTTGATCAATCCCCCTTTATGTGATCAATCCCTTTCTACTCACTGATGCCCTCCTCATCCTACTAGGCTTCTGCACACCAGTTTAGGCTCTGGTTGCTCTACCCAGGCCACTCTTCTACATGGAACCCCTTCTCACCTTTGTTGGGCTCCCAAACCCAACACAGGCTGCCCCTTCATGTGGACACTCTCACTATCCTACTTTGTCTCAGACATGGAGCCATTGTGACTCCCTTCTCTTCATGCCCATAAGAATATGGCTGCCCACCTTGCTGTTCCCCACATATTGGCTTTAGGACAGAATTATCCAGGAAAGAAAGAGGGAAGGGATGGAAATTAAAGGGAAGTGGCAGAAAAGGAAAAGGAAAAACTTATGTAGCTTCTGAAACCAAACAAAACTGATGAAATTTGTAGCCTGTCTGCCCAACCAATGATCAATCAATCATTTTTTTTTAATTTGATCTCCATTGTATTAAGACAGTTGGGAGCTGAGGAAGGAGTATAAACACATATAATAAAACATCTTTCCTACCTTTCAGAAACGTCAGGGGAGATGAGATGAAAACTAAATCAAAGCTAATATTATAATAATGAGTGCCTCATTTGAGTATTACAAAAAATACGCACTCCAAAAATGGGAGCACTAAAGTATGAATACACTTTCTAAGAAACAGGCAAAGTCACAGTAGATTAACTCTCACCTGTCTTAATATATCAAATGAAAGCTCTGAAAAGTGCCCACCCACTCAGTCATTGTGATGGTTAAAAACGTTTAGTCACTGACTCTCACTGATTCAGTTCTATAGATTTCCCCTAACGTGCAAGAAGGCATCAAAAAGTACTTTTGTAAGGAGAAGTTTATTGATTTGCTCAATATAATATTTTATAAAATATTCAAAATGAATGTGTGATATAAATGTCTCTACTACAGTCACCACACTAATCATTGTGTTCATTAAAAATTGTTGATAAAATTGTTGAGAAATTTTATTCTCGATCAGTGTTCAGCAGAAGTAGATAGTACTAAGTGTGGGAGGATGGAGATCATCCTGCAAGAACCAGACAAGCTGAGTTCACATACCCGGCACTCACTTGTCCCCTGCTTCATATCACATAACATGTAATACTCTACATAGACACTTGGAAAATCAATAAACGTAAGAATCCTCAGGCATCCATCACATGCAGTAGGTTAAGCCCACCTTCATTCTGAATTGTATTCACAAAGTAAATTAAGATCTCTGGTGTTCTGGGATACAGCTTCCTTGAAGAACAGTGGAAGTCCTTAGGGAAAGTCAGCCTCCAGTCACGGTCCCATCTCTGGGCTTAACTTTTAGAACAATGGGCTTTTGTGGTTTCACAATTGCTTCAGTGCCTAATTTTATGGGTATCTGCAACAGTTAAACAAGCATATGAGAACTGATTGAGGAAGCACTGCCAATAACAGAACAAAGTAGACAAGACACATAAAGAACGACAATGTTTTACAAACATATAAACTACTTTTAACATCACATAACTTTAATTCTTTATATTTAGTCTGTAAGTTGCATCAAGACCAAATAGCAAAAGCATTCATCCATCCATCCATTTATTCAAGAAAATATCTATGGAGCACCCATTCTGGACCAGGATGGAGACAAATTCATGTTGGCTTGTATTCCTTTTTGATTTAAATTTTAAGTAAAAAGTATGAACTTCTACAATTAAAACCAGATTCTTATGGATTATAGGAAACTTTTTTGAAAAGCCATATAGAATTAACTTTGTCTATGATGGACTTATCAGGTGATCCAGAGTGTTATTACACATTTTAATTATATTGCTTCATCCTCAACTTCTAGAATTCAGTCACCTCTCCCAGTGGAAGCCATCCAGTTTCATGACTGGAAAGGTTCTTTAGAATATTATTCCTGCTCTCCAACATCTCTTGGATCACTTGAAGAGTGCAAATGGTGAACTTCTGAAATACAGTACTTTCACTGATAGTTTTCGCCCCTTTCTCACCCAGTCACTCCTTAAGTGTTGGGGAGGCCAGCAGCAGAATCGGCTTTGGGACTCAGTTGACTGAAGCGTAAGCAAAGTATCATAGAGAGTAAGAAGTGCCAGCCTGTGGGTGACTAGGAGTTCACAGGGAGTGTCTGTACCATCCCAGGTGTGCCAGAGATCTGCTTTCTCTCTTTATGGAATCTCTTTTGTCATACTTACAGCATTGCCACACAGCTACCCTAAAATCATAAATAAGATGGGATCCATCTCTATCCTCTCCCCTGCAGGGAGCCTACTTAAGGGGAGGAGCTGCACATTACGTGCATGAGTCCTAGAAATAAACCTTATTATAGGGCCTGATTTGTTAGGAATCAAAGGCTAAAGTTCTTCTGTATTCAGAAGAGATATTCCGTATCTTTCTATAAATTTAAAACCTTGTTATTTTATGATTATATATGGTATGCATACTTCTCCCCTGCAGACACATACACACAACACGCACATACAAAAATGTCATTTGTTAAAATTTTATAGTTAAAATTTTTCAAAATTTGTATCCAACAGCTCTAAATAAACTTCAAATTATTCCTTAACCATTTGCTGAATGACTACAAGACACCGATGGAAGTTTATGATGGGAATAAATGAGGTGCAGGAGTTAAAGACATTCATAGACACAAAGAAAACATACAAACCAAACTGGATGGTTGAATAACAAAGTATTAAGTTAGGCGATCTGACCAATGATACCAGCCTGCAATAACTGATAGAGCAGAGGAAAGAATGGGCTCTGGACTAGATGGGAAGGCCCCATAGAGGGGCTTTGGGATTCATCTAAGACTTGAAGGATGAGAACAGAATGAGGAGGAGAGTGAGAAGAACATTCATGGAATTATTACTAGGATGTAAAAGGCACCCAGTTTTACTAGAGCAGGGCTCCTGGAATATGAGGTCAAATAGGTAGGAAGGACCTAGACTGTGCGAGTCTTTCACATCTGGCAGAAATTATTTAAATTAGTGATTCTCAACCTTGCCTGCACATAAGGTACAATAGGAGTGCTTTTAAGCCACACTCTAGGTGAATTATTTTAAAGTCTGAGATTTCTTAAGCATCAGGAGTTTTAAAGATCCGTGGTGATTTCCTTATACAGACAGCAGTAGAGAACTGCTGTCATGAATCTTCTGTAAGTTTTGGCGGAGAAGACCATCCTTCAGCAGTCATGACATGGTGATCGCTGCACTTAATAACTGCACAAGGTTTTCCCTTCCTTCCAGTGGACTTGAAACCAAATTTAAAATTTTACTCAAGTCCAAAGGACTGGGCATAATCCTGTCACACTAACTGCATTGGCTCCAGATGATCTTTATAGTTGGATCTTATAAAGTCACAGACTTAGCAATACAGAGCTAAGCGCCTTAAAGGTCACAGATGGCTCCAAATAGATTCTTCAGCTAATAGAATAAATTTACCTTTGGATAGAATACACACACATGCACACACACACACACACACACACACAGACCCCTTGACATAAAAAAAAAACCCCTCCCAATAAAACGTTATTTGTGAAGAAACTTGACTGTCCAACCTCTGTTTCTTTACAAGGTTTGAAGGAGAAGTTCTGCAGCACTCTGACGACAGCAAGTTTCATGTTCATCAGAGCAAATCTCATGCCAATGCAGTTTCGGGGTCCGGTTCCAAAAGGCAGGTATATATAAGGATTTATGCTGTCCTTGTTCTCCTTACTGAACCTGGATCCACAAAAGTAGATGAAAGCAAGTTATTGAAACATAAAAACCACAAAAGCTACAGGTTTGGAATTCTCACTTAGCCTCCTCAATCAGTAGTACACAGGATACTGTTGTGGGCTAGTCATTGACATGCAGCTATGGATATTTTTTGTAAGAACTGTAAGTTACAGACCATTTCTATTCCTCTTCCCTATAGTAGCTTTCAGTCTTGTTGAGGAGATGAGATGAATGTCATTTAAAAGAAAATTTATCTTTAAACAGGAAAACTACATTCAGGGTGGTGAGATGTTCACAAAAAGAGATGAGAGTGATTCAAGGAAAAGTAAGTCTCTGCCTCCAGTCACTTATGTTGGTCATGTGCACATGCAGGAAGGAAGAAGGAGAAATGCCTCCCATTATTTACAATGTTATTTTCCCTTCTCTTCCCTTATTTTCCTTCCCCTCCCTCTCTCCTCCCTTCCCTCTCTCTCTCTCTCCCTTCTTCCTCATAGAGTAGCTCATTTCAGAAGACTTACATGGGCATATGATGCTACTTTACTATAGTATAATCACTGATTTCTTTATCTTTCTGTTCCACTAAGCCATAAACTCCTTGAAGGTTAGACCTATTTTTATTTCATTTGATTCCTCAATATGTGACTACATTAAGAAAACTTGTGGTAGAGGTGTCAAGATGGTGGCATAGGCAGACTCTGAACTCACCTCATCCCACAAACACAACAAATTTACAACTATTCTTGGAACAATTAGCCCTGAGAGAGAACTGAAAACTGGTTAAATAGAACCCTCACAACAAGGGACAGTCATGACTGCGGTTGAAGAGGCATAAATGCCTTATGCAGAGAAAAAAATCCACATTTGCAAGCTGTGGGGCATCATGGCCTGCTGGGAGCAATCCTAAGGTATGCAGCCTTCCCTGGAGGAGTGGGGGACCTGAGCAGGGGAGAGTTACTGCTATAAGCATCTATTAGACTCAGCACAATCAAGACGAGTCTCATAATATCTAGCTTTGCTGGCTCTTAACAACAACAGGGAATACCCCCAGAAAAGCTATAAGACATAGGAAAAAAAGGCCACCTCTTAAAGGGCCCACAGACAAATTCACCCATTTTGGAGAACAACCTAAAATCAGCAGGAAGAAAGGTACACAGTCCTTTTGTGAAAAGAGACCCCCCAGTAGGCTCTCAGTGCATCTTGGTGGAAGGTGAGACCTCTCCAGGGACTGACACATTGGCAGCAGCCATCATTGCAGCCTAGTACAGATGTGCTGACACAAATGCTGGAAAACGCCATTGGCCTGTTAGCCCAGGGTCTCCTCCACCTACTAGAGTACTGATTTAATCCAACTCCACCAGGGCAAACATCATACACAAGGCACTGGCCACATCCAACAGCAAGCCTTTGGGCAACTTGTGGGCCTGCATTGACTGGGTGCCTGGATAATCTGCAGGCAGGCAAGTGCATCTGCCTCTGTGGGGTGGGGCATGCATAAGGAACAGGTGGAGTGTGTGGGGCCTCTGCAGTGTGGGAACTGGTTCTGCTTCAGGAGGTCAGGTTGTGTGCACAGGACAGGACTGTGCTGATGTTGTGTGTGGCCCTGTGGGAAGTGGGGCTAGTCAGCTGCAGAACATTTGTATTTCTCAAACAGCCACATAGGGATCAGATGCACCTTCCAAAGCCTGAAACAATTGGGTTCTATGTGGCTGGGGCCAGCCCGAATCAGCTGCAGTCCTAAGAGAGCTGACAATAGCCTTGCAGGCCAGGTGTCTACACAATTGTAAGCCCTTGAGCCTTGCAACCAGCCACACTGGGGGTCTACTCACTTAGCAGAAAAACCGCAACAGAAATGTGCTATTAGACCTTGTAGGCAACTGTGCTGGGTCTCCCCTTGCCTGATAAAATGACTGCAGAGACCATAGCAGCCACAGGCAGCTGAGCATTACAACCAGCCAGCCTGGGGGACAGCCTAGCCTCACTGGGCATCTGCAATAAGAGCAACCTTGCCACAGCAGAAGGATACACATAGGCCACACAAGTGTCACTCCTGGAACATTTGGAACTGGTGGCTAGAGGGAAGCACTCTGCTGGGCTTCATAAGGCTTCTCTTACATAAGGAGACCTCTCCAAGGTCAGGAGACGTAACTGACTCACCTAATACATAGGTGACACAAAACTACATAGTCACAGAGAAAGAGGCAAAATGAGGAAGCAAGGGAATATGTTTCAAGTAAGGGGACAGCACAAAACCCCAGGAAAAGAACTAAATGAAATAGAAATAAATAATCTAACTGACAAAGAGTTCAAACAAAAAGTCATAAGAATGCTCACTGATCTTTGGAGAAGGTTGGATGAACTCAGTGAGAACGTCAACAAAGAACTGGAATATGTAAAAAAGAACCAGTCATAAATGAAGAATACAATACTGGAAATGAGAAAATCACCAGAGGGACTCGAAAACAGAGTAGATGATACAGAAGAATGGAACAACGAGCTGGCTGGAAGACTAGAGAAAATCCCCAAAGCTGAACAGATAAAAGAAAAGAGTATTAAAAAGAACAAGAACAATGTAAGGGACCTCTGCTACAACATTAAGCGAGCTCACATTCATATAATAGGTGTCTCAAAAGGAGAAGAGAGAGAGAGACAAAGGAACAGAGAATCTATTTGCAGAAATAATAGCTGAAAAATTTCCTAACCTAAGGAAGGAAACAGACATCTAGGTACAAGAAGCACAGAGAACACCAAACAAGACACAACCAAAGAGGTCCACACCAAGAAACATCATAATTAAAATGTGAGGAATTAAAGACAAAGACACAATCCTAAAAGCTACAAGAGAAAGGCACAAGTGACATACGAAAGAAAACCCATAAGGCTATCAGCTGACTTCTCAGAAGAAGCCTGACAGGGTAGAAGGGAGTGGCATGATATATATAAAGTGCTGAAAGGAAAAAACTTATGGCCAAGAATATGATACCCCAAAAGGTTACCATTCAGAATGGAAGGAGAGATAAAGAGTTTCCCAGACAAGCAAAAATTAAAGGAGTTATCACCAAGAAATCAGTTTTACAAGAAATGCTAAAGATACTTATTTAAGTGGGAAAGAGAAGATCACAAATAGGAATAAGAAGAATTATCAAAAAAAGCAATAAATTCACTGGTAAAGGCAAAAATACGGTAAAGGTAGCAGATCAACAAACTATGAACCTAATATGAAGATCAAAGACAAAAGTACAAATATTACCTATTTCCATGGTAAGAGGGTAATGGACACACACATAAAAAAAAGTTAGATATGATATGAAAAACATAAAAAGTGGGATGAGGGGAGTAAAAGACTAGGGCTTTTGGCAAGAGGTGCAAACTAAAGAGACCATCAACTTAATACAGATTGCTATATACATAGGTTGTTGTATGTGAACCTCATGGTAATCACAAACCAGATGCCTATAATAAATACACAAAAATTAAGAGAAAGGAACCTAAACATAATACTAAAGAAAGCCATCAAGCCACAAGGGAAGAAAGCAAGAGAAGAAGAAAGGAATAGAGAAGAACTAGAACACTCAGGAAAAAAGGTAACAAAATGGAAATAAGTACATACTTATCAACAGCTACTGTAAATGTCAATGGACTAGATTTCCAATCAAAAGGCATAAGGTGGCTTAATGGATAGAACAACAAGACCCATGTATGTGCTGCATACAAGAGATACACTTCAGGCCTAACAGCACACACAAACTGAAAGTGAAGGGATGGAAAAATATACTCCACGCAAATGGCAAAGAAAAGAAAGCTGGGGTAGCAATACTTAGACAGAATACACTTTAAAGCAAAAACTGTAACAAGAGGCAAAGAAGGGTACTACATAATGATAAAACCCAACAAGAGGATATAACACTTGTTAATATCTATGCACCCAACATAGGAGTACCTAAATATATAAAAGCAATTATTAACAGACATAAAAGGAGAAATAGACAGTAATGTATTAATAGCAGGGGACTTTAACACTCCACTTACATCAATGGACAGATCATACAAACAGAAGATCAATAGGGAAACATTGGTCTTAAATAACACATTAGACCAGATGGACTACACAGATATATACAGAACATTCCATCCCAAAACTGCAGAATACACATTCTTTTTTAATGCACATGGAACATTCTCCAGGATTGATTGCATACTAGGCCACAAAACAAGTCTCTTTAAATTTAGGACGACTGAAATAAGACCAAGTATCTTTTCTGACCACAATAGTATGAAACAGGAAGTCAACTACAGGAAGAAATCAGAAAAGAGATAAATACTTAGGGATTAAACAAAATGCTGCTAAATAATGATTGGATCAATGAAGAAATCAAAGGACAAATAAAAAATATCTGGAGATAAATGAATATGAAAATATGGCATTCCAAAACTTATGAGAAGCAGCAAAAGTGGTTGTAAAAGGGAAGTCTATAGCAATACAGGCCTACCTCAACAAACGATCTAACATTGCACCTAAAGGAACTGGAAGAAGAAGAACAAACAAAGCCCAAAATCAGTAGAAGGAGAGCAGAATTAAATGAACCAGAGACTAAAAGAACAAAAGAAAAATCAAGGGAAAAGATCTGGTTCTTTGAAAAAAAATAAACTAAATTGACAAACCTATAGCTAGACTCACCAAGAGAAAAAGAGGGAAGTATCTAATAAATAAAATCAAAAATTAAAGAGGAGAAATTAAAATAGATACTGCAGAAATACAAAAGATTATAAGAGAACACTGTGAAAAGCTATACACCAACAAACTGGATAATCTAGAAGAAATGGATAAATTCTTAGAATCATACAACCTTCAAGACTGAGTCAAGAAAAAATAGACAATTTTAATAGAACAATCACCAGTAAGGAGATTGAAACAGTAATCAAAAACCTCCCAAAAAATAAAAGTCAAGGACCAGATGCTTTCCCTGGTGAATTCTACAAAACATTCAAAGAAGACTTAATACCTATCCTTCTAAAATTCTTCCAAAAAATTGAAGAGGTGGGGAAGGTTCCTAACTGCTTCTACAAAGTCAACACTACCTTGATACTAAAACCAGACAAGGACAACCCAAAGATGAAATTACAAGTCAATATCACTGATGAACATCAATGCAAACATCCTCAACAAAATACCAGAAAATTGAATATGACAGTACATTAAAAAGATCATACACCCTGATCATATGGGATTTATTACAGGGATACAGGGATGGTTCAACATTTGCAAATCAATCAATGTGATACACCACATTAACAAAATGAAGAATAAAAATAAAATGATCATCTCAATAGATGCAGGGAAAGCATGTGACAAGGTACAGCATCCATTCATGAAAAAACGGTGAATAAAATCTGATGGAAAGAAAGTAGCTGAACATCATACAGGCCGTATATGACAAACCCACAGCTAATATAATTCTCAATGGAGAAAAACAGAAAGCTATCCTTCTAAGACTAGGAACCAGACAAGAATGCCCACTTTCACCACTCTTATTTAACATAGTATTAGATGTCTTAGCCAAAGCAATAAGGCGAGAAAAAGAAAAGGGATCCAAATAGGAAAGGAAGAAGTGAAACCATCACTATTTACAGATTGCATGATATTATACATAGAAAATCCTAAAGAATCCACAAAAAAACTTTTAGAAATAAAAATTGAATGGCAAAGTTGCAGGATACAAAATCAACATACAAAAATAGGTTGGATTTCTACACAGCAACAATGAAGTAACAGAAAAAGAAATTAGAAATACAATTGGGTTTACAACTGCAACAAAAAGAAGAAAATATCAAGGAATAAACTTAACCAAGCAGGTAAAAGGTCTGTACACTGAAAATTATAAAACATTGTTGACAGAAATAGAAGAAGAAACAAAGAAATGGAAAGATACTCTGTGCTCTTTGTCTGGAAGAATTACCATAGTTAAAACGACCATAATTCCTACAGCAATCTACAGATTCAATGCAATCCCAATCAATGTTCCAACATTTTTCACAGAAATAGAACAAAGAATCCTAAAATTTATATGGAAGAACAAAAGAGCCTGAACAGCCAAAGGAATCCTGAGAAAAAAGAACTAAGCTGGAGGTATTACACTGCCTGATTGCAAAATACACTACAAAACTATAGTACCAAAAACAGCATGGTACTGGCACAAAAACAGAGACGCATATCAATGGAATGGAACTGAGAACCCATAAATAAACCAACACGTATATGGACAATTAATTTTTGACAAGGGAGCCAAAACACACAATAGAGAATGGAAAATCTCTTCAATACATGGTTTTAGGAAAACTGGACAGCCACATACAAAGGAATGGAAATAGACCATTATCTTACACCTTGCACAAAAATGAACTCACAATGGATTAAAGACTTGAATGTAAGACCTGTAACTATTAAACTTCTAGACAAAAACATAAGCAGCATGCTCTTCAACATCAGCCTTACCAGGATACTGGGTCTGACTGGGTCAGGGAAACAGTAGAAAAAACAAACAAATGGGACTACATCAAACTAAAAAGCTTCTGCACAGCAAAGGAAACCATGAAAAAAAAGAAAAGACAACCTAACAATTGGGAGAAGATATTTACAAACCATATATCTGATAAGGGGTTAATCCCTAAAATCTATAAAGAAATCATACATCTCAACAAAAATAACCCAACAACCCAATTAAAAATTGGCAAAAACATCTGAACAGACATTTCTCCAAAGAAGATATATACATGGCCAACAGGCACATGGAAAGATGTTCATCATTAACTACCAGGGAAAGGAAAATCAAAACTATAGTGAGATACCACCTCACTCCAGTCAGAATGGCAATAATTAACCAGACAGGAAACAATAAGTGTTAGAGAGGATGTGGAGAGAAGGAAACTCTCATACACTGCTGGTGGGAGTCCAGACTGGGCAGCCACTATGGAAAACAGTATGGAGATTCCTCAAAGAACTAAGAATAGAACTGCCATACGATCCAGCTATTCCACTGCTGGGTATTTATCCAAAGAACATGAAAACATGAATGTGTAAGATACATGCACCCCTATGTTCATTACAGCATTATTCACAATAGCCAAGACTTGGAAGCAACCTAAGTGTCCATCAAGAGACAAATGGATAAAGAAGATGTTGTAAATATACATAAAGGAACACTACTCAGCCATAAGAAAAGATGAAATCTAGCCATTTGCGACAACATGGATGGACCTTGAGGGTATCATGCTGAGCAAAATAAGTCAGAGGGAGAAAACCAAATAGCATATGATCTCACTCATAAGCAGAAGATAAAAACAACAAACAATCACATAGAAACAGAGATTGGATTGGTGCTTACAAAAGGGGAAGGGAGGAGGGACGAGGGCAAAAAGGGTGATTAGGCACAGGTGTGATGATGGATTGTACTTAGTCTTTGGGTGGCAAACATGATGTAATCTACACAGAAATTGAAATATAGTGATGTACATCTGAAATTTATGTAATGTTGTGAACCAATGTTACCACAATACAGTAAATAAATGAATAAATAAAAAATAAAATCCAACTTCACAAAAAAGAAAAAGAAATATTGTGGATTTGGGGAAAGTGATAATGGTATTGTTGCATGTACTTTTTAAAGAGTCCTTATATTTTGGAGAACATGATGGGATAGTTATACATGGTATGTCTTAAAATAATATGGGAATTAGGAAAAAGATAGCAGTGGCGTCTGAATGAGGCAGCTGACATGGGCTTATGGATGTTGGACAGGTAGTGGTCACATATAGATGCATTAAAAGTATTCCATAGACTTATGTCTATGGGATATGCTTGTATATATGTCAAATACACATACACTTGTGTATTTGTCAAAATTCCTCATGTTAGGCATTTTTTAACGTTTGTATTTCTCACTGCCTGACCCAGTCCCTGACAAGCAACAAGCACTCTCCGTCTATTTGATGAGTAAATGAATCAAAGAGAAGTACAGTTAGTGGTTTTATGGTCAAGAAGTTTAGGAGGGGGAACTGCTGAGCTTGGAGGAACCGCAGAGGTCCTCTGGTCCAGAAACAGAAGATTTGGCCAACTCTGACTTCTTCTTTCAATGAGTAGTACATGTAGACACTATGCCAGCACTAGGGACACCATGGCCAACAAGAAAAGTCCCTGCCATTAGGGAGCTTATCCTCAGGGGCTAATAAAAGTTTAGATCCAAGCCAAAGCCCTAGAAATTTTGTTTCAAATTTTGCTCACAATAAAATAAGTGGGAAAGCATTAATGCTTTCCAGAGTTCAAGCTGTGCCCAAAGTCGGATCTTGGTTCTGAATTCCCAGAAAAGCATCCTCAAGACCCCTCCAAGGAGGATGTCTCAGACATCTAGAGAGCAGACATTTTGCTTTGGAATTGTCAACCAATAGTAAGAGTAGAAGGGAGTCGGCACAGGACCGCAGCCACAAACAGCACTGAGGGACCTGTGCTTACCTCCATCCTCGATGAGGTTGCTTAAACTATCAGAGATGAGGACCTCTCTGGTCATTACCTGCACACTTACAAGAATGCTAGAGGAAATGGCAGCGAATGTTTAAAAATATGGAATGTAGGAATGTTGGTGGTAAATTCAGAGAGGTGAAGCAAATAGCACAGAAGAATGTAAAGGAAAAATGAACCTATGTTCCCAAAATCAGATAGTGCCTCAATAAATTCTGGCAAATGCATGCAATCATACATAAATATATATATATATTTATGTAAATACATATACATATATAGAGTAACATAAGATGGTTATAGTTTACTGGTAAATAAGGTAAACAGTTCAAAACAAAATAAAATATAATATCATTCCATATTTTAAAAAATTTATATATGCATAAAAAAATTCCATACATAAATACATCACCTTATTAACAAGGCCTATCTTAAGGTATTGGGACTGTGGACAGCTATAATTTTCTTTTTTCTAGTCTATGGTTTGTAGAATTTTGAAAACAAATAATAACCACTCTTGTAATAAAAAAACCTCCCTAAAATAAAAAGATGTACAAATAAATGATTGTACAATTACAAATTTGTCATCTATACTAAGATGTCAGAATATGCTGAAACCAGACTGAATCAGAGCGGGTTCCCTTTTCCAGGGGCCCTGTACCTTTCAGGACGAAACTCTTCAGGCTCTGGCCAGAACTCTGAGGCTCGGTGAAGAACAAAGGTTGGCACAGTCACCAGTGTCCTTTTGGGAATGAACACCCCATTGAGTTCCACATCTTTCTTACAGATCCTCTGAAGTCTACCAGCAACTGGGAATAATCTGAGAGATTCATTCAACACCATGTCAAGATAGTCCATCTGTAGCAGGGCATCATAGGTGGGAGGTACCTGGGAAAAAAGAAACAGATTTTGATAAAGTAAGATTTAGGATCAACTTTCCACGCAGGCTCTACAGTGTTATTGAAAGTGTTAGGTGCACAAAAGATTAATTTATTTTGATAAAGTACCTTAGCATTCCTAGGCATTTTAATATCTACATGTCCTTTGACCTGTTCAGTGGCCCATTGAGATGTGTGGAGTATTTTTGACTATGGAAGACCATTAGGACAATCCTCTATACAAGGCCTGAAATCCCTCACATTAGCACGTCTATCAGATTGGCTTTTCTTCTTTCTCTTGTGAACAAATGTGACTAATGGACTATAACATTTACTCTTAAGTGAAATATGCCCAAGTCATTGTTTTCTTTCAAAAGAGAGACCACACACCTGCACCAAGGAAAGAGAACGTATAAAAAAGCCAATTCCCTATTGAACTTAAGGTTTTTTAGTTGAAAAATACTACTTGTTAACTCTTTAGGTTATATATATAAAATTTTAAGATATGTGCTCTATTATATAAAAACTCTATAAGTAATTTGGGAAGAAACCTGTTCCTTTCTAAACCAAACATGACCCAAAAAAGGTTAAGATGGGTGATACCATGGCACACAATTTCATTTCTAGGAAAAGGTGTAACAAGAACTTTACTCTCAGCCCTACCCTCTGTTATTTGAACAGTTTCCTGGTTGGCCCTTCAGGATTTGACTATAAACTCTGAAAATCTAAACAACACACTTCAGCCCCACTTCCGCCAGGTCTCTTCTCATCATAAAGAAATTCAGTTTGGGAAGAGATCTTAAGACAGTGCGGACAATATGAGCTATCACCTGGTATTATATTGAAGATGGAATATTGTAGAGGTTAAGAGTTTGGCTCAGGAGCCAGACACCTTATTAAATGATTGGTTATATGACTAGCATGTGAAAGTTCTTTCATTTCTCTGTAGTTCAGTCTTCTGATATCTTCTATGGATATAATTAGAGCTGACATTTCATAAGGTGGTGTGGCAGAGACATCACTGCTTATCCAACATTCATGTATCCCCTACATTTCCCAGCCCATTGAACTTGGGGGAAATCACATTTGCCAATGGGCTGTGAGCTGAGGTGATGTATGTCAGTTCAGGGAAAAAACATTTGAAAAGCCAGTGAGCAACAATCTACTTCTTTATTCCTCCGCCAATAGGAAGGCCTCATGTTCCATATAACCAGCTATAAGAAGGTAGAGATGTACAACCTGTATCTCTGAGCGCTACGTGGGGCAGAGACTCCCACTCCCATCCTCGACTGGGGTCCAGTTGGAAATGTAAATGTGAGTTAGAAGTAAACATTTGCTATGTAAATCCACTGATATTGAGGGCTAATCCCTTAGTGAGGCATAAGATTGCCTATCCAGACTAATACAGCATTTTATGAATATTAAGTTCATTTATAAATAGAAATCATTTAAAAGAGACATGTATACTAAGAAGCAAATGTTAGCTATTTGTGTTGTTATTGTCCTTGTAATTATTACTATAAAAAAGGGAGAACAAAATGCTTAGCTCGTCTCCGTCTCTAAGTGAACTTTTCATTATATTGCAATGAAAAGAATCCCAATATGGGCTTAAGCAGATAAAAGAAAGAATCTCTACTTTGGTAAGCCCTAAACTGTATCCTTACTTTACATCTGAAGGACCTATGACTGAGAAAGATCATAAAACTTGTCCAAAACCACACTCAGGAAAGTCATGTCTTCCTTTTCCTACACTGTGCTCTTCCCTGTATACCAGGCTTCTCGTAGTCTGCAAAGTTTACCCATCGTGGTAGATTGCACTAATAGTCCCAATTCACCCCTTCCTGTGTCCATGGCCTTTGCCATCTAACTTTGTGGGGCCTCCAATTCTGACTCTTGGGGTGGCCATCTAGCTTGCTTTGAACCAATGGAATGTTGGCGAACTGTTATGAAAGCACGGTTTTGAAAGGTACCCATATAATTGTGCTTTTTCCTCTTGCACTCTGCCATTGCCCTAAGAAGAACAGGTCCGGGCTAATTTTCTGGAGTATGAGAACTATGTGGGGCACACGCAGAACTGAGTCAGCCTATCCAGCTTATCTAAGGCCAGCATAGATCAGACAATAGCCAGAACAAGTCAAGTCCAGCCAACATCAACACAGATAACTATCCAGAAACTTGACAAATAAATGCTGATTGTTAGATGCCACTGAGATTTTGTGATTTTTACTTGGTATTATTGTGGGAACACTAGGACCTGCACTTTTTTCAAAGATCTTATATTTATGTGAGTAGCATACATTACTTAGATTTCTCTCCCCCCTTTTTTTTTGTCTCTTTACACACTTCCTAAAGAGCACACGTGTAAGAATTGACACACTCTTTTTTCAAATTTCTTTTAGTTAGGGGGAGAGAAAAAAACTTTTTTTCTAAGGGTTCACCCCCCCCCCCCCCCCCCCACTCCAAGTAACATCCATTCACCTTATTGGGGAAAGTCACATCAATCTCCTTCTGCAGCTTCTGCTGGACATCAGGGTGAGTGGCCAAAAGATACATAAGGAAGGAAAGAGAAGTGCTCGTAGTCTCATAGCCAGCAAAAATAAACACAATAGATTGGGCTACAAGCTCGAGATCAGACAGAGCTAAAAGGAGAGGAAAGTTATTTTAAGTAAATTATGTAAATATAAAACATCACAGTTCAGATGATTAGAAATCCAAATGAAACTCCCCAACCACTAGGGAAAAAAACAGAAAAGTAGTTCTGAGTCAAACTGGGAATGGTTTGCACTCTGGTGTCTATCTAACACAACCAAGAAAAGGCCAAAATGGTCTTAATCCAGTTTTTCAAGGGTCTATAGTGTTTTTGGTCTTTTCTCCTGGTTATGCCACACTCCCACCAACACAGCTGGGTAATTTCCAAGAGATACCATTTCTATCTAACATATACACTGATATTAGTAAGTCCCTTGGAGAATCCTAAAAGTACTTTAGCTACAAGTAATGTAGGGTAGCATTCTCCCCCAGGAAAAATTTAAATTATTCTAGATAAAATATAGTTTGAATTTTTTTAAGAGAGTCTGCAATACTAAGGCTTAATTGTAGAGAAAACTAAAGGATGTTGCCTCTAAACATGTTTCAGGGAATTTAAGAGAATAATGTTGGACTACAGATAAACTCCTGTTACTCAGTGTGGTCCATGGAACAGCAGCATCAGCAACATCTGGGAGCTCATTAAAAATGCAGAAATTCAACGCCCACCCTAGAACTAGCAAATCAAAATCTGAACTTTCATAAGGTATGGTGGTTTGTGTGTACAACCTAGCTTGAGAAGCATGGATAGCACCATGAGAGGCATCAGGTAATGGAAGACCTGGGTAAAGTCTTTGAATGGAAGATCCAAGATATGTACCAAAGCTACAGAGACAGAAAAAAAAAAACACTAGAAGAGTGATGATTGACCATGGTCTAACCAATGGCATTAAAATAGCAGAAGACAAATGGTGTCAATAGACGGCATTAACCAGCATAAGACATAGAAAAATATGATCCATTGTGTGGAACTACAATACTTATTCAATCATGGCCTGACTGTCATCTTCCTCAGCACATCCGGGCTCTGTTTGGCTCTACTTTATGCTCAGTAAATAGTCCTTGAGATACGAAGTTGTCTTCCCTTTTGACCTTCTCCTGGAAGAAACTAAGCATGGTCAGGGTCTAATCGATTTGACTGGAACTGGATTAGGACCTTTAGACACCCAGAATACTGAAATAAGCATGGTACCTTCCCCAAACATGTATTTTACAACTAAAACTCTACAAAATGACTGTAAAAAAGGTCTACAGAGTTCTGATCTCCCAATGATGATTTCTGTGATGCTGTTGTCAGTAAATTCAACTACCAAAAACTTTCCATCGGTTAACATGAACCTCATGATACTCAAAGTTTAGAGCTGTGCTCTCCTATATAGTAGCCATATGTGTCTATTTAAATTTAAATTTAAATTTTGACTACTTAAATATAAATATAACTTAAGATATAGTTCTTCATTCACACTGGCCACATGTCAAGTTTCAATAGCCATATGTATCTAGTGTTTACTGCATTGAACAGTGCAGATATATAGTATTTTCTTCATTGCAGAGAGTTGCATTGGACCAGATAGATAGGCAGATAGATAGATAGATATATAGATAATACACAGCTAGATAGAACTAAATGTAGACATAGATATAGATGTATTTATAGCAGTGTGCTGGACTCAGATCATACTTGCACTCTAGTACCAATTATTAAATACTCAGAAATTATATGAGATGATTGTCAAACAACTGGTAGCTTTAAATTAACTATATGGGAATATTCATGTCATGGAAATAAACTATAAATCAAGTCCTGTTTTAGGGAGGCAGAGTATGTTTAGATTACTGGTTATGGGTGGATATAGAAATATTTATGTTTATCAGTTCTGTGTAAATATATTTGATGTTCTTAGCTTTGTCCACTGAGAAGATCTAGAAGCAGTGAAACCCTAGTAGCAATGAGCACTCCTAGACACCCGATTTGGGTATCTAAGTACCATTACACTAAAAGGAAGTGGAGTTCCTTGGAGAAATGGTTGATTCCAGGGCTAGTCACAGGAAATAGAAGAGAAACCTCAAATGTCTTCCATCAGAAAGCAAGGCAGTGGTCAGAAAATGATAGGTGAAAAGGCACAGGATAATCTGTATACCATAGTGATGGGTATACATCATTATACGTTTCTTAAAAACCATAGAAAGCACAACACTGAGAGTGAACCCTAATGTAACCTATGGGCTTCTGGTGATAATAATGTGTCAACATAGATTCATACATCGTTAGAAATGTACCACTCTGGCGAGGGATTTTTATAGTGGAAGAAGGTGTATAGAGACTGTATCATAGAGGAAGGAGCAGGGGTTGAACGGGAAATCTATGTACCATCCACTCAATATCGCTGTGAATCTAGAAGTAGTCTAAAAAATAAAATCAATTGAAAAAATAAAATTTACAAAAAGGACAAAAAAAGAAAGGACAGAGGATCCCAATTGGAAGGGCTTCCAGACGACAAACCTGAGAGAATTTGAGAATCAAAATCAAGAATGATGGAGAGTCACCCCAGTGGCATAGTGGTTAAGTTCGTGCATCGCACTTCAGCATCCCTGGGTTCACGGGTTCGGATCCCGGGTGCAGACCTGCACACAGTTCATCAGGCCAAGCCGTGGAAGTTTCTCACATACAAAATACAGGAAGACATGCAGAGATGTTATCTCAGGGCCAGTCTTCCAAAAAAGAAAGAAAGAAAGAAGGAAAGAAAGGGAGGAAGGAAGAAAGGAAGGAAGGAAGAGGTGTAAGAGAGTAAATTAGCAATATATGAGATCATATTGATATAAATGTACAAACAAATGTAAAGGAGAGAATGAAAATCTCCCCTTACAAGGGAACATCAACTCATAAATGTAGAAAAAAGGATGGAATTAGAAAGGCATCATTTAACAACCATTGCAGTAATAATGGTTTCAGTCAAAAAACATCTACACTGATAAAAGTACTAAGTGAAATTTGAAGAGGAACAGAATGTTAACATGTTCTCAAAGGCTTCCTCCAAAAGATACTTATTAATTAAAAAGGGAAAAATAAAATTTAACAATAGGTTAAGTTAGTGAACACAACTTCAACCAAGAGTCCAAGTTAAGGTCACCAACACCGGGGCAAAGGGCATCAGCTGTGCTGAAGCCTTGATGCAAATTCCAGGCAAAGGTTATAATTCAGTGAGTCTGCATGAGTCCTGATAATTGACAAGGAAACAAGCTCCCCAGAGATTCTGATGTAGGTGATCCACAGACCACTGATTGACTTTGGGGCATGAACTACTTGTATAAGGTTGCCCTCCAAGCGTTGAAGAAAATTCTGCCTACATGCTTCTAGAAAGTGTCTCTGGCTACTATTAATGTCTGAACATGTGTCTTTCTTCAGTTTGGTTTAAAAAGTCATTTGTCTGGAAAACTTCCTTCATGTTTTCAGAACCACTCCCTCCCCCTGCACTTCCCCGTCAGTGGTCCTCTGAAGCCTTCTTTGGTTACCTTTATGGGTGTCCATTTCTTTGGAATTCTGGGAGTTAATCATCAACTGAAGAAAATCCACTCGGTTCTGGAAGCAGAAAGAGACATTTCAATGACAGAAAGACACTTGTGAAGTCAGAAATATATCAGGAATGTAGTGCTTAACCTCTTTCCTGAAAATATGGCCCTTTAAGTCCAGGAGTCTGATTAGTGTTGCCTGAGTCACCGGTAAACAAAAACATCCAGCTAAAAATCTGGAACAGGATGTTGCTTCAGCATTTCTGGCTTTTGAACACAGCTTCTTGGCCAAAGAGTTGCCTGCTCCTGTCATGCCTGCTTGCTCAAGAAAAAGGCCCTGACTTCAATCCTGTTTTTCTTCAGCCTTAATTTTAAATGAATGCCCACATAGATTAATTCTCTGATATTTTCAGAGTTTATTGAAAGCTTTTATGCCAGCATCTTCAAATGCTTCACCCTCTCAGAACACTACATGGTCTTCAGTAACATCCTGGGGGTACCCAACCCTTTCTCCTTGACCTGTAGACATCCTTGTGTTGAACTCCAGGCCTTATGAAGGCAAAGCTGGGTTAGCCATCTTGCAGCCTCAATGCCCAGAGAAGACTTCTGTCCACTATGAGGGGGCTCAAATATAACATAGACTATACTCCACCAGGTAGCCTGATGGGGGCTTCCATTAAAGAATGCGTAAAATAAGAGGCCTGGAATGAAAGTGATTTTTTTTCCCAGTATAAGATCTGGGAAAATTGTAATGTAATTTAAGTATAAATAATTTTAAACAGAAATTTTTAGCCTTTGATAATTTATTGAAAGGAAGTGATAAATTTTTTACCTCATCAATATTCATGCAGTGACATACTAATTGTCATGCATATTATTAAATTTTAAACATTGCCCTCTGATTCATTTTTTTATCTCCCTCCCCATCCTCCACCTTATTCATTTTCCTGAAAATATTAGAACTCTCCTGTCCTAAAACCTAGAAATCTCCCCACCAGAAAAAAAAATACACCGAAGTGCACAAATCCTGAGTACAGCTCAATAAATTATGAAAAGTGAATAGCTTCGTGTAACTACCACCATATTTTACCGTTTCTTTATTTTTGAGGCGACTTTCTTTCATCCTTTTTACAGATTTTATGAAAAAATCAGTTACACTTTTTGGAAACACACTGATATTTAATGCTTCATAAACTGGGCGAAGAAATGGAAAGAGAGCTGTAGGGAAAAAGAGAAAAGAAAGCATGATGAAAATGAAAATTTCACCTTGAGCAATTATAATTTGCTTTACCAATCAAAAGAGTAAAAGACACCAAGCTTCTCAACCATAAGCCAATTCCTCCATCATCTTTGCTCAGACTTCCTAGCTAATGGCTAAGCAAGGGAAAGTCCACACATAGGGGCCATCACTATAGCAGTGAGATCAATGACCCCTTTTGCATCTTTGAAGTGACAGAAAGAACAAGATTAAATTCCTTGACCACTTAACCTTTTATCTATCGGACTAGAGTTTCTTTGGATAAACCAGACCATAGTCTGCTACCTTAATTAATTGTGCTGTTCAATAAAAGGAGTCAGGAGAGGAATAAAACATGATGGTTTTCTAACCACAATGGAATGAAATGAGAAATAAATAACAGAAAGAAAATTGGGAAACTCACAAATACATGGAAATAAAACAATACACTCCTAAATAACCAATGGGTCAAAGAAGAAGTCAAAGGGCAATTAGAAATTGCTTTGGGAAAAATAAAAGTGAAGACATGTTATACCAAAACTTACTGGATGTAGCAAATGCAGTGCTCAGAGAAAATTAATGAATACAAATTTCTACATTTAAAAAGAACTAAGATCTCAAGTCAATAACCTAAATTTCTACCTTACAGCAGTGAAAAAGGAAGAAAGAATGAAAACTAAAGCAAGCAGAATGAAGGCTATAATAAAGACAAGAGGAGGAACTAATGAAATAGAGAATAAAAACCAATAGAGAAAATCAATGAAACCAAAAGCTGATGCTTCAAAGAGACCTTTAGGTAGATTGACCAAGGAAAACAGAGAGAAGAATCAACTTAAGAGCATCAGAAAAGAAAAAGGGGACACTACTACTGACATTAAAAAATAAAAAGCACTATGAAGAAATTCTATGAACAATTGAATGCCCAGAAAACTTAGATGAAATGGAAAATTTCCTAGAAAAACACAAACTACACGATCTGACTGAAAAAGAAATAGACAATATGTGGTAGTCGCCAGAGGGGAGTGGTGAAGGGGGAGGGCAAAAGGGGTAAAGGGGCACATGTGTATGGTGACAGATGGCAGCTAAACTTTTGGTGGTGAACATGATGCTGTTATAAACAAGTTGAAACATAATGATGTACTTTTGAAATTTACATAATGTTAGAAACCATTGAGACTCCAATAAAAACAATAGACAATCTGAATAGACCTGTAACGAGTAAACGAAAATTGAGTTAGTTATGTCTGGATGGTTTAAATGAGGAATTCTATCAAATATTTTTAAAAGAAGTAAGAAAAATTTTTCACAAACTCTTCCCAAAAATAGAAGAGGGAGGAATACTTCCAAACTAATTCTATAAAGCCAGTATTATCCTGATACTAAACCAGACAAAAGCACCACAGAAAAAAAAAAAAGCTGCTGACAAACATGTCTTATGAACATGTTTGCACAAATCCTCAACAAAATAATAACAAACTCAATCCAGCGACATAAAAAGAAGCATACAGGGTAACCAATGGGGTTTATTCCAGGAATGCAAGGCTGTATAATACCGCACATTAACAGAACAAAAGACAAAAAAACACATGATCATCTCAATAGATGCACAAAAAGAACTTCAGAAAATCCAACACTCTTTTGTGTTAAAGAAAAAACTTCAACCAACTAAGAGTACAAGGGAATTTCCTCAACCTGATAAAGGGAATCCACCAAAAAAACATAGCTAACACTGTACTTAATAGCGAAAGGCTGGATGTTCTCCCCTGAGATATGAGCAAGACAGGGATGCCTCTTTCACCACTTCTATTCAGCATTGTACTAGAGTTTATAGCCAAGGCAATTAGGAAGAAAAAGAAATAAAAGGTATCTATATAGGAAATGAAGAATTAAAACTATTTCTATTACCAGATAACATGATCTTGTATACAGAAAATCCTAGGGAATC
Source organism: Equus quagga (assembly GCF_021613505.1). Classification (NCBI taxonomy): domain Eukaryota; kingdom Metazoa; phylum Chordata; class Mammalia; order Perissodactyla; family Equidae; genus Equus; species Equus quagga. The sequence continues at coordinate 36,402,358 of NC_060273.1, read as the reverse complement.
CACTAAAAACCTATTAGAAGTAATAAACAAGTTTGGCAACATTCAAGGATACAAGGTCAATATACAAAATCAATTGTATTTCTATACATTGCAAAAAAAAAAAGATTGAAAAGTGAAATTAAGAACTTCATTTATATTAACAACAAAAAGAACAGAATAGTTAGAAAGAGACTTTTTAAAAAGCAGTGCAAAATTTATGCTCTGAAAATTGCAAATATTGTTGAAATAAATAAAAGGATACCTAAGCAAATAGAAAAGCATCCCATGTTCATGGATCAGAAAACTTAATATTGTCAAGATGGCAATAATTCCCCAAATCGATTGACAGCTTTATCACATACTCTATGAGCATCCTACCTGGCTTCTTTATGGAAATTGACAAGATGAACTTAAAATTTGTATGGAATTGCAAGGGCCCAAGAATAGTGAAAACAATCTTGAAAAAATAAGAAAGGTGTAGGACTCACACTCCCAATTTCAAAACTTACCACAAGGATATAATAATCAAGGCATTGAGATACTGGCATAAGATTAAACATATAGATCAATGAAATAGAATTTAGAGTCCAGAAATCAACCTACATGTCCATTATCAACAAAATTTTGAGAAGGATTCCAAGACCATTCTGTGGGAAAATTACTCTTTTCAATAAATCATGCTGGGACAACTGGATAGTCACATGCAAAAGAATGAATTTGGTCTGTTACCTCACTTCATATACAAAAATAAACTCGAAATGGATCAAAGACCTAAACAAAGAAAACTATAGAACTCTTAGAAGAAAACCAAGGATAAATCTTCATGATCTCATATTTGGCAATGGATTCTTAGATATAACACCATAGGCTCAGGCAATAGAATAAAAATTCACAAATTGTATATCATCAAAATTTAAAATTTTCTGCTTTGAAAAGCATTATCAAGAAAGTGAAAAGACCCCTACAAAATTGAAAAAAATTCAAAACCTATATCTGAAAAGGAACTTTTATCTAGAATATATACAGACCTCTTACAACCTGAGAATGAAAAGACAAACAACCCAACTGTAGAAGGGCAAACACTTTGAATAGACATTTATCTAAAGAAGTTATAGAACTAGCCAACAAACATGTAAAAAGTTGCTCAACAGCACTAGGCATTAGGGAAATGCAAATCAAAACTGCAATGAGATATCACTTCACACAGACTAGGATGACCATAATCAAAAAGATAGAGAAGTGTTGATCAAGTGTTGGTGAACGTGTGGAGAAATTACAACATTCACACATTGCTGGTGGGAATATAAAATGGTATAGCTATTGTGGAAAACAGTTGGGCAGTTTCTTAAGTGGTTCAACAAAGAGTAATTATATAATCAGCAATTCTACGCCTGAGTACATACCCAAAAGTACCGAAGGCAGGTATCAAAAAAAAAACCCAAAAAACTTGTACATGAATGTTCATGGGAGCACTATTCACAATAGCCAATAAGTGGAAACAACTCAAATGTCCATCTACTGATGAATGGATAAACAATACATAATATGCCCATACAATGGAATATCATTCAACCATGAAAATAATGAAGTACTGATATATGCTACAACATGGATGAACCTTGGAAACATTATACTAAATGAAGAAAGGCAGCCACAAGAGACCACATATTCTATGATTCCATCTATATAAAGTGTCCAAGCTAGGTAAATCTATAGAGACAGAAAGTAAATTAGTGATTGCTTAGGACTAAGAGTGGGAGGGGTGGTATTTAAAACATACAGGGTTCCTGAGATGGCAAAAATATTCTAACAGTTCACTCTAGTAATTGTTGCACGTATTTTAGAATATAATAAAAATCATTTTTAGTTGTATTGAACTATAATTGACATACAGTACTGAATAAGTTTAAGGTGTACAGCATAATGACTTGACATATATATACTGTGAAAAGATGACCACAATTAGTTTTGCTAACATTCATCATTTTATGTATTCCAAAACATTTTTTCCCTGTGAACTCTTAGGATGTGGTAAGTACAGCATCAGCTCTTCCAACACAGAATTGAGGACAAGGGCCATGTTCTATGCCTACCGTGAGAACAGAGCCTGCAGAGGGCATCCTTTCAGAATTGACTCTCTTAGTAGCTTACAAGTATACCACACAGCAGTGTTAGCTATAGACATTGTGTTGTACTTTACATCCCCAAGTACCTATTTATCTTATAACCAAAAGTTTGTATCTTCTCACAACCTTCATCCAATACCCCAACTCTACCTCCAGCAGCTGGTAACCACAAATCTGACTTCTTTTCTCTATGAATTTAGTTGCTATTTTCTTTTAAGATCCCACGTGTAAGGGAGATCACACAGTATTTGTCTTCCTTTGCCTGACATTGCACTTAGCATAATGCCCTCAGGGTCTATCCATTTTGTCACAAGTGGCAGGATTTCCATCCTATTTACACAACATTTTCTTTGGTCATTCACCTGTGGATGAATACTCAGGTTGTCAAAAGAATTGAATTGTATGTTTTAAATGGGTGAATTCTATGGTATTTGATGATATCTCAATAAAGCCATTATAGAAAGAAAGAAAGAAAGAAAGAAAGAAGGAATGAAGTCAAGAGGAAGGAAGGAAAGTAAAGAAAAATAGTAGTCCACATACTTATTGAGAGAATGAGTGGATCAAGGAAATCAAGTCTTAAGAGCCTCTTGGCATTGTCCACAAAGGGATCTTGTGGGTTGTTGAGGGAATCTACATTCACTCCAAATGATGTGCTAGTAATCACATCCATGCTGTAGGCCCCAAAGATGCTGAGGAGAGAAAGAAAGACATGGAAAATTAAAATCATCACCTCTTTACTGTCCTTATACAAAATACGCAGCAAGAAGAACATGTAAATTCATAAACACAGGCAAGACAGGTAAAGAGCCACACACCATCAGAAGTTTCTGTTGGATCATCTAAAGAGTCTATACTACCATTACACTCATTCATAAGGTGTTTATCAGGTGCCGTTGATGCAGCTGTCCCTGTGCTAGTGGTGATAGGGACACTAAGGGTAGTTAGACCCAGCTCTGAGTTCAAGGAACTGAGTCACAGAGGGATAGACACCCATAACAAGACAAATTACTGTACTGTGTTATGAGTATGGGCAACAGTATGTATATAAGCACTGTGTTTAAGCAGAACAAAGGGTAGAATAAGTGACTCTTCCTAGGGGACTCAAGAATGCTGAAATTGATCTGGTATTGCCTCACCACAGTATCCACACTCAGAGTTGATTCCTTTTTTGTATATTACAGAATAGCAGCAGCCTGTTCTGCCTTGCCAGGAATGTCATCTCTCCTTCTCTACACCCCTGTTAAGGGTCCTGAAAGACAGTCTTCCTCAACTCTAGTAATCTCAGGTTGCCCTGAGGGTAGACTCATTTCCACAAATATAAAAACTGTGGATGTTCCTAGTTAAAAAATAGTAATAACAAATCACTCTAAAATTGAATTGGGGATACTATAGCTAAGAGATTATGTATCCCTAGTTTTCCAAGGACAGTCCCAGTTTACACCAGTTGCTCCTGAAAAATTTTTAAAAATCCCATTTTAGAGAATATGTGACATGGTCACCCTACCTGTAGCCTATATAGGGACTTCTCTCTTTTGAAACGGAAGGAAGGAGAATTGGTGGTAAGATTTATTATCTAGTATTTGCTGGTATATTCAGCAGAGGATGAAGGTGTATAAGTTGTTCCAAGTTCCACATTGTAACTTTCCTGCCCCACCCACTGCTCATCAATAGGTACCAAGTACCTCCCCTTCTTTTCATTCCATATCATCTACACTCAAATCCTTGGTATGATCATGTTTCTTCTTTATAAACTATGTAATTTTTTCTTCCAGAATATCCAAGGTGGCAATTAACCAGATAAATTAATTCTGGCTCATGTACACAGATGAGAAGACCCTTCATCTCTTGGCGCCCTTCTTCTTGGGTGAACATCTCCTTCTTGGGTAGCCCACTGAGGTGTAACACCACATACCTACTTTTGTTTAGTCACTAGAGGAACTGAAAAGTAGGAATTTTGGTTCCATGGCAGGCAGTTGGAGGGTCTCGTGACAGAACTCAGAATCCCAGCAGGTGCACTCCTACTTACTTTTTCAAGGTGACGGGTTTGCCTTTCTCTGCTTCATTCCTTAGGTTCCTCACCAACACATCTCCATACTGGCCAATGATGGGGAACATCTAGACAATATACAACACCACCTAAAGTTAAATGGGGGAGACTTGCGTTCTAGAAAGACCTGGCTTTCACAAGCATGGGGCAGTAAGAGATATTTTATAATGAATCTTATAATATCTCTTCTAGGGCACAAAAACAAAAGACTACTTCTAGGGAGTTCAAATTCAGCAAAATACCCCTTGGAAAGGAACTACAATCTTATTTTCTACCTGACACCAGATGCATTCTTTAAGTTTCTAATTAAAAGCCCTCTTAATTTCTTACCTCCTTGAGCTTTCCACTGGTGAAGGTTGGCGTCAGCAAAGTTCGTATTCTCTTCCATTGTTCATCCTCAGACCGAATGATGGCATTTTTCATAAATCCCTCTGGACCAAAAGTCTAGACTCAAAAGCAAAAGACATTTTGCCCTACATAAGTTTTGGAGGTCTCAATAGGTACATAACATTTCTTAAATGGGCAGCAATTATTTATCAAATATTTAGTGACTGTCATCTTAGGAGCAGATCCTATGATAAATGCTCAATAAATATTTACCACAAATGCCTAGCTTCCTGTGAGGGTGAAGGAGACACCCAGTCAACTGATGTGATGTCCAGCCTTTGTTTTCCAATCTCCTTTTAAATGCAAATGACTCATGTGGTAGGGAAACTGTTGTTCCAGAGGAAGAGATAGGAATAACACTTACTACGTCCTCCAGGGCTACACAGAATAGAAAGGGATTGGTAAAAGATAGACTTGGTAAAATATATGTTGCCTCAGACCAGTTTCATCTTTACAAATCTCTACAGCAAAAGCAACTCAACAAGAGACATATCTTGATATGGTGATTTTCTTTAAAAAAAATAGTAGTTATTACTTAAAAGATTTGTAAGCTATTTACTATTCTGAAGAAATCGTACAATCATATGGAAATCCCTTGCCATTACATTTTCTCTCCACAGACAGAAAAGAAAAGAAAGTGATAATTCTATTTCTCAGCTTGGGACTGGCCTACCAAGCCAAACTGCTTGAGAATTTCCAAACTATTTTGTCTTAAGATGGATATCTCCAACAGCCATTCACTATAAAAACTCAAAAACTAGGAAGAGAGGAAAACTTCCTTAACTTCATAAACAGCATCTACAAAAAAACCCCTACAGCTAACATGATGCTTAATGATGAAAGACTGGACTGACTTCACTAAGATGGCCAAGTAGAAAACTCCAGCCTCCAACACCCCCCCGCCCCGGCAAAGAACATCAGTGAGACAGCCATCCATGAATGAAAATAGATCCAGGAGGGCTCAAGGTTCTACTTAAGAAGCTTCAGGAACACAGTGGAGCAAAACACTGAGAGTAACTGCACATAATGAGTAGGGAGAGTATTTTCACTTGCCTGCATCATCCCATGCCCCAGACCAGCACTGATCAGGGCCAAGAGAATTCCTTTGGTAGGAATAGGACAGTGGGACAAGTGAATAGTTTCTCCAGTCTTTCAGGGCACTGCACAAATGGCCTGCTTTGGTTTCAACCCACCCAGAGACTGGCATAGCTGACATGTCTTGAGACACCTAGGAACGATAAAGAAGAGCAGAGAGTGCCAATATCAGCCATGTGGCAGGAATGACGTAGTTCTCTGTGGCCTGCTTTGCAGAAGACTCCAGAGCCTTTGCTGCTGAGGAAACCAATAACCAGCTTCAATTCTGAGGACACCCTATAGATTTTGCTGCTGATAATCCCACAGATTTTCATCTCCTCAGACTCCAACTGCCTGAGTTTTGCCCTGTGCCACTACTCCCCAGCCAGAGCTGCCCTAGCCAGTGCCACCAATGACTCCCTGAGCGCTGTGGTCTGTGACAAAAGACAGCCCCAGTCTCTGTGGCTGGGTGTGTGCATGACAACAGACCAGGCCCCTGCAGCTGCTCAGGTTCCTAGAGACAGCCTTGACTCCTGTCAGTGGACTGAACTGCTGCTGTGCCCACAGCTAACTCCTGCAGCCATACACCTGCACTCTGCCACCCTCAACTCTAGTCATCAGCTCCCACTGCAGTGCACGTGCCTGCAGTCAGCGCCCACAGATGAGCATGTGCACACCACCAACTATGGCCACTGGTGCCTGCCTCGGTCCCTCAATACTGGACCTGGAGGTGTTGCTGAAGACCCAAATAGCCCTCACAGCCACTGTGGACCCTCCACAACTCTTGCTGCCGTTGTGATGGTGTGGACTCCAGCTACCCAAGTCAACCATGCCTCCCTGGACCTGGAGCTGCCACATCCCCACGCTTCACACCCCAAAACACTAGACTGAGGGCCACAGCACACTCTGGTGTGCCTCAACCCACAACAAAGGTCTTTCCTTACCCAAGTTAGTTTGTAAAGTCGGGAAGAGGTGACTGCTTCTCCAAATGCACAAACACCATTGCAAGACTACTAGGATCACAGAGAATTAGACAAACATCACACTCTCAAAGGAATGCTATAAACTTCCAGTAACTGACCCCAAAGAAATGAAGGTCCACAAATTTCCTGAAAAGAATTTGAAGTAAATGTTCTAAAGAAGCTCGGAGAGATACAAGAGAACACAGATAAACAATTTAACCAAAACGGAAAAAAATATGAAAAGAAAATGAAATTCAACAAGAGATATAAAATGTAAAAAAGAACCAAAAAGAAATTTTAAAGCTAGATTACAGAGATTGAACTAAAAAATGCAACAGAGCGCTATAAAGGAATCCCCATAAGGATATGAGTGGATTTCTCAGAAGAAACCTAGAAGGCCAGGAGAAGGTGGAATCATATATTCAGAGTGCTGAAAGAAAAAACTACCAGCCAAGAATGCTTTACCTGGAAATGCAATCCTTCAGAAATGAGGGAGAGAGACTGACATTTTCAGAAAAACAAAATCAGAAAGAGTTCATCACTGCTAGACATGCCTCAAAAGAAATGTTAAAAGGAGTTCTTCACGCTAAAAAGAAAAGACACTAGCTAGTAACATGAAATCATATGAAAGTATAAAACTCACTGGTAAATGTAAATATATAATCAAATTCAGAACTCAGTAATATTGTAGTGGTGGTGTGCAAATCACTTACAACTCTAGTGTAAAGGATAAAAGACAGAAGAATTAAAGATAACTATAGCTAATCTGTTAACGGATACACAATATGAAAAGATGTAAATTGTGACATCAAAAATAAAAAAGGTGGGGGAGGCTGGCCTCATGGTGCAGTGGTTAAGTTTGGTGCACTCTGCTTCAGCAGCCTGGGGCTTACAAGTTCGGATCCCTCGTGTGGACATACTCCAGTTATCAGCCATGCTGTGCAGGGACCCACAAACAAAATAGGGGAAGATTGGCACAGGTTTTAGCTCAGGGCAAATCTTCCTCAAAATAAATAAATAAATAAATAAAAAACAAAAAAAGGGGTGCAGGGGAGTAAAAGCATTGAACATTTGAATGAGAACAAAGTTAAGCTGTTTGCAGCTTAAAATAGACTGCTATAGCTGTAAAGTGTTTTAGAAGCCTCATGGCAACAACAACGCAAATACATGTGATAGATACAGAAAAGATTAAGATAAATGAAATAAAGCATGTCGCTATAGAAATTGTCAAATCACAAAGGAAAACAGGAAGAAGAGAGAAAATAGGAAAAAAGGATATGAAACACCCAGATGAACAAAATGGCCATAATAAGTCCTGACCTACCCAAAATTACTTTAAGTGTAAGTGGATTGATGAATGGATAAGGAAAATGCAGTGTGTGTGTGTGTGTGTGTGTATATATGTATACATTCATATATTCATATATATATATATATATATATATATATATATATATATATATTCAGCCTTTAAAAAGAAGGGAAGCCTGCCATTTACAACAACATGGATGAACCTGGAGGACAACATGATAAGTGAATTAAGACAGGCAAAGAAGGACGCATATTGCATGCTCTCACGAATCTGTGGAATCTAAAAGAAAAAGTCAAACTCATAGTAGCAGAGAGTAGAAGGCTGGTTATCAGAGGCTAGGGAGGGGGAAAGAGAGACATTGATCAAAGAGTAAAAACTTTGGGTTACAGCAATGGAACAGTTCTGTATTTTGATTGTGGTAGTTGTCACACAAATCTACACAAATGATAAATTTTCATATAGCAACACATGCACGGACACACAAATGAGTGCACATAAAATTGATGAAATCTGAATAAACTCTGTGGATAGTACCAATGTCAATTTCCTGCTTTGATATTGTACTATAGTTATGCAAATTATTATCATTGGGAGAATCAGGATGAAGGCCACGTGACATGGCACCTCCCTGTACCATTTTTTTTTGGCAACTTCTGTGAATCTATAATTATTTCTAAATAAGAATTTAATAAATAAATGCAATTTTAAATTAAAAGAAAATGGATGCGTACTCGCCGGTTTGTGAAGACAGAATAACATTCTTTCACTAGTACGGTTTTGATCATGTCTGGATCTGTGATAGCCAATGCAGGAAGCCGGCCTTCATAAAACCTGTTGAGGAAACAAAGCTGAATAAATTTGACAAACTGGCTTCTGCTGCTGTTACCATACCTGGAAGTCCAGATTTTCATCCTGACGTTACAGAATTCATACGCCCGGAGATCATGGTTAGAAATAACATTGGAACACTTGTTAAGTCTGGGTGGTACGTATATGGGTATTTCCTATACCATTCTCCATAATTTTTCTAGGTGTAAAATATTTCATTATAAAAAGGAAGTAAGGTTAGTAAATAAGTAAAGGAAATGAAACTACATAAGGACAAAATAATAATTAAGGAAAGTCTACCCCCTCAGTCATGAAAAAATATAATTTTGAAGATGCATCAACACATGACAAATGCATGACATAACAATAGATGAAAATTGTAGACACACTGATCATAAATATGTAAAAATGGTCTACAAATGGAAAAAGATTTGGAATGCTCAAAAGGCTATAGTAGGATAACGTATGATTTAATTCCCCTGTTTCTAAAATTTCTAAAAGAGTCTCTGGACTGAGATTGTCTTACATACAGTGAGGACATAATTATAACCACAAGTCTATCCAATTAAAGTTTCCAGAATACTTACCCCCACGTTTTTCCATACTTTTTAAAGCATTTCTTGTCAAAATCCCAAATACCCTGCACGGAGAAAAAAAAATTAGATTAATCTAAATATATTGAACCCAACCTGTCTCTTGGAAGAAAATGACTCAAATTCCATGCAATTGGGCTTACTATCTTTCATTGATAGTGAGAGGGACCTCTTATGCAAAAACATCTCAGGCGAAAGGAGAGAAAATAGAGGAGCTATTTGAATTGGAGAATTTAAAGTCACTCTAGAAATTTCTCTGAGTATCATAGATACTAAGTGATTACCCATGTCTATGAATACTAAGTAACTCCTCCTCTTTCTAAAGTGTTTTCACTTGTGCATCTGTTGTCTCTGAAATCAAATAACTCTCTGAATTATTACCTCCATGGACATGTGAGAAAACTGAAGCTGAGGGAAACTGAGAGTGGCCTGTACCCTCTTTGATCTCCTATTAAGGATCCTTTTCATTTATCTAATGAGCTCTCCCTAGAATTCTAACAGAATTAGGAAGTTTAACACTACAGTGACCTCTTTTAGTCCAGCAGATTTAAATAAATCTAAGTCATCTTTGTTGAGTAAGAAAGTGAGTAAGTGAATGAATGAATGACAATGTGGATTCGCCTTCCACTTTTCCAGGTTAATACGGAAAGGATGGGGAGATGCTACCAGTCCATGTAGGACAGTACAAATTAAAACACTTCTTCTGAGCTGCCACATCTGTAAGTTAAGGAAAAAGAATCTTCTTATCATTAAATTTAGTTGTGGTGTTTTAACTCTGGAAAAGAAGGTCCCAGAAATGTGGGTGTTGGGGTGCATCTACTAAGGAGCTGATCTGGGAAAGGTGGAAATGAAATTATTGCTCTTTCAGAGGGAAAAACATATGAAAGTTCTTAGCCAGTAATAAAGCACTGAAAGACTCAATAAGGAAAATTGGGATCTGAGAAACAAGCCTCAAGGCTGTGGGAAAGGAAATCTGAGGCAGAGAGGAGCCTCCACGCAAGGCTGTGCCTGCTTGCTTTCTGTATGTGAACTTGAAACCTCCCATCCAGTGGCCAGGCCCTGGGAGAGGCATCAGAGCTGGATTAACCACAAAGGTGCCACCAAAACTCACAGTCCATGTGTCACCAATACTCCATTCTGTTAAATTAGATTCTTAATAATGTTGTCAAATCATCTCCATTTTAGTGGTTTTGTATAAGTGATTCTGCCTTTGTTTAAAAAAAACCCACAACTCAATTAGTCGATAAATATCTAAAGTCGATAGACAACCACCATCTTGTCTTATATCCATTCCCTGATCAGACTCACCCATAGGGTCCCTCTTCTGAAGACAGAGAAGTAAAGCAGAAAGTTCTTGTTCCATCTCTCAAATCCCAAAAGGTCTCATGGGTAGCAAAGTATGAGTTAGATCCATGAATATAACTGCCAGGGTTTAGCAGATCTTAAGGGAATTTCAGTATATGCAAATTACCCAATGGTGAATTCTGGGGCTGCCTAATTGAAGTTTCAAAGCCTTCCAGGAGGATGGGGAAAAAAATGACTACCCAGAGCTTACGTTACAAACAGGAAAGTTTGACTCTAGAGTACAGAGCTTAATGAGCCACTACCGGGGACTCCCTTCATTCTCTTCTCCCAATACTAAGTACCCATTTTGCCTTTCTGGGAATCTGCATCTGGCAGGAAGATAATATTCTTCACAATACTCACAAGTTGGAACATCACATACTGTGCTGAATCGGCCAGAGAGCTGGGCTGTCCAACTGAGGCAAACCTGAGACTCATAACAGATGAAAACAGAGTCCTGGAGTAAACCTGGCCACGTGCTGGGTGGGGCATATGACATCATTTCTAGAAAGTGTGGAACGTCAGAACTTCCTCCAGAGCAGGGACATTTTCACTATAGAACTAAACTGGGATTTGCAAATATGAGCAGCAAGAGAGGGAGCTCAAAAAATACCTTACGGTAGCTCAGAATATTTCCAAAGAAAGGCAGAGGTGTCGGCCCAGGAATTCCGAGCTTCTTAAAAAGTCCATGTGTATAGGTGCCAAATCTATAAAGTGAAAGAGAAAGCCAGGTCACAGGGATTGTGGAATAGATGCTGAGGCTGGCCAGTCCCTGACTCAGACCTGGAACAGTCAAGGAAGGAAGGTAACATGTAGGAGATAAATAACAACAACAACTCCGATAGCAATGATTACATTGAATCATCATCTTCTTTCCTACCTCCACTGAGACTTGCAAAAAGTAATGATGAGCAGCTGAAAGCAGCTGAAGTATTCATGGTGTCAATCCTAGAGTGAATGCTGATAAATGTTTTTAAACTTGAGTGCTCCTGAGAGGTTCAGGCTAGAATTCTTCCAGGAAATTCACTTAGGTCGATTTAATAAGTTGACTCTCCCATAATTTGGAGATTCTCATTCTAGATAGAAAGGGAAAAAAAAATTTCTACTCTGATGATATTTTACCTAGCTGCCTCCACTCAATGAAAGAGTGTTACTGGGAGCCATGTTGCTGTTGCTGTTCTTACATTATGTTCTCACATGAACATGATGTTGTTCTTACGGTTTGTTCAGAGCTGTTTATGCTTTTCCTTCCCTCTACGCCCTGACCTCACTTTAGGATGTGATCCTTCTTAAATCTATCTTCATGCAGGCATTGAAGCAGCCAGTTTTCTCTTTCTACAGAATGAAAACCATGTTCAAGCTGCCATTGGCCTCGTAGAAATGCGAGTGACTCTCTGCTACCCCCAAGTCTCTGTTGTCAGGGAATTTGGTTTACTTGAGCTAGATAGAAGGGTGATTGGCCCATATGCTTCCTGAATAATACTATATAAAGGAACCAATGACTAGATAATCCATTTCCAGACTATTCTTCCCTCGTGGTCTCTGATCCTCCACCTGTGATACTCATCTGCTAAGCACAGTTCCAGGGACATTCTGTTTTCTCAAGAAGGTCAGTCACAAAGTGGTTAGTTTACTGCTTCTGTGAATCAGCTATCTCAAAAAAACCATTAAGCCTTGAGCTCCCTACGTCAGGGCTGTCTACAACTCATCTTTCATGTGTCATGTGTGGAATCTCACAACTAGGGGCTCTGGATCTTGCAAGTCTTGCCATTCTGTTGTTACTGAGACGTGGCAGAGAGTGGGAAGAAGAGACACTGGAAGAACAGGCTGCTGAAAACCATTTTAACCATGAAGCTGCTGGGCCTACAAGGCTAACTCCCTAGAGGCAAATTAGGAAAGTATGGTTGAAAAGCATGTTATCTATAAATGGTTCAATATGCTCTACAAATCTTTTCAGCTAAAAGATAAGGGACCATCCAAATTTCAGGGCTCTTCCAGTTGATAGTATAGGATGCATAACGCAATACAAAATGAGTAACTATAAAATGTTCCTGAGAGTTGAATTCAGACTTTTTCTTCACTTCTTTGAAGGTTAACCTTTAAGGTAGTACAGTTTCAAATCATTTAGTACAAATCCAACAAATATTTTAATAGGTAATCAAATAAACCGAAAAAATTGCATGAAATGATGTGTGTTTTAAGGACCCAGCAGAGGCATCTCATCCTGGGCCTAGCTGGGCCTTTGGATCCTTCCTCCAGAAGAGCTGATGGAAGCACGTGAATTGACTGCCAAAAATGTGTATGACTCAGTTAGTCCTACCCCAGTTCCTTCCTTTGCCATCACAACTATGGCAAATCAATTGAATCAATTTCTGCTTCTACACTTTCAATGTCTTACGTGAACACTCAAGTGAGGCCAAGCAATTGAGTGAATGTGTCTGTAACATTGATCCCCAAGGGAAGAACTGGTCTAGTGTCTAAACTCATATGGTTCCATATCAAGGCAGAGGGTGGGCTGGGTGAATTCTTCAGTTTCTTTACAACTTCCCTCTTTTGAATAGAGTAATGCTGCCTTTGGTATAAATGAAGAGGCTAACATCAATGCCACTCATTATTTATTACACTTATATTATGTTGGCTTAAGGAGGGCATTGTCCACTCTGCAGCAACTGACTCTTGGCTGCACCAGTGTCTCTGAGGCTATGCTGTTGTTGGTTCAGTGGCGACACTATCTAGTGACAGTCCTACTGTCAGACAGACCAGAAACAGAGTGATTTAGATGGCATCCCTGTCTCCAAGCTTCAAGTAGATGAGATGCTAACCCTGCTACCCTGTGAGGGACCACCTGTGGGACCACGACTGAGGAGTATCTCTGAGAAGTCAGCTCCAAGGGATGAGAAATATTCTTCTACTTCATCCTGACTCCTACGTGGAGGCCTCTCATATCATCACTGGCTCCGAAGTCTTGCTTACTCACCTGCACTGAGAGATTAATATACCTGCTGGACAGGTATATTTTAAAACACATATACATTCTATGTCATAGAAGTATATTTTTGTACCTAGATTCATGTTCTTGACTTTATCCCAGAAGGGTAAGGTTATTTATGCACTTTTCTAGTCACAAATACTGAAACAATAACCCTCTTTTATCCTGTATAAAAAGTATATGCCGCATGAAAGTATATGCTGGAAATAGTCTTATTTCCTTTAAAAAAATCTACTATTAAATAGAATGAAATTAAATCACATTAATTTTAAAATGTCATCAGTCCGAAAATATATTCCCACAATATCCGGAATTCCTAACGTTTCTTTCAAAGAATTAAAACCAGATTTATATTTCATATGTTCACATCTGTGTTCACGGTTTCCTACTCTCAGAAAGTGAAATTGACACAGAGGTCAAATGTGACATGCAGAGACCTTTCCTACTCACACATAGAAAAGAATGCTCTCCCGACCTGCTCCATGATACAGGGAATCCCACCATTGAAAGGAATTCCTATGATGCATGGTTTTGATTCATCCTCCTGTACTGTAACTTCAAAGGAAAAAATATTTAAAATCCAAATTGGCTTTTTGGGCTTGTGCCTTTGCAGGCTGCTAGCAAATTTCATATCCGGGGGAAAATAAATCTCTATACTGATGCTAACAATCCCAGAGGCTGGAAGGAAAAGGTGAAGGAGAAGAATACAATTTTAAAATTTCTGCAGGGTCTTCTCCACCGTAAAGATTTCTCATTGAGGAGTAAATAGTTCTGTATATTACAGGATAGGGGAATTGAGTCTTAGGAGGGAATTTGAGAGGAGGGGCACAGCAAAGAAGGATGAGCTAAGTCTGAAGAGAAGGGTAAGCAATCTCCAGCCTTAGCAAAGTCAGGGAGCACCAGGTGCCTTGTGTAACTGATGCTGGGCCATGAGAGGGAGAAGAGCAGAAGCCACCTGAGTGACACAGGCCAGTCTTGCTGCATGCCTTTTTCAGTAGATGCAGAACCTGGAAGGTGAAGATAGTGAGACAAAAATGAAAGCCAGTCCCTCCTGCCTCCAGTACCCTCAGACCATGAGAAGGGAGGAGGACCTCATTGCACAGGACCAGGTGTTTGCAAACTGCCTCTGCTGAATTCTGGTTGATTAGTTTATGTCCAAACTGGTAGTCAATCAAAAGATCACCCTTAGGAGCAAATAATGTCACTAAACCCTCCTCTACCTACAGCAGTTATCAGTGGTAGTTGTGCGGGGGGGGGGGGGTACTCCTTCAGCAGATATGGGTCAGATCAATAATAATACCTCACGTGTTTATAGCACCCAACAATTAAGCAGCTTCTCCTTCATTAACTCTTTTCATCTTCAAAACAGATAAGGTAAAGCAGGGCTGATTAGTTCCCCAAGCCCAAGGTTACAGAGGACAGGAGCCTTGACAGTTACTCACAGATAGAGGAACACAAGGCTGGTAGCCAGGAGAACCCAGGTTTCTGTAGAAAAGTTGGGGATCAGGTCCATGGCCACTTTCCTTCTAAGATTCTCTCTTCTGAATTTGCCTTTCAGAAGTCTGTGCTACTGTTTGCAGCCTGTGGGTAAAGAGCTTCCCTTCTCTCCCAGTGGAGATTCAGTGAGGCTGGAAGATTTATGTGCTGGGAAAGGAGGCAGGGCTGGAGCTGCAGCCAGTGGAAAGGCCACCTGCGCTCGAAAGGTTGGTTCTCTCTCCAGCCTGATACTTGGCCCAGCGTCATGAACACTCTCAGTTTGACCTCCTTTGAGGTCATATTTTGTGACAAATCAATAAATAACTCAATCATTGTTGTCAGTGAGCCTAAAGGTTACAAGTAAAGCCATTGGCTTTCAATCTCTAAGCTGCCCTTGACTCTGGCTGCATGCACTCCAAAGTACTTGAAATCATTCTAACAAGCTAGGTCTTCAGATTTTTACCCATGCAGATCCCGCTGCCTAGAAATGCCCCTGTGCCCCTAGAAAGCTCCTATCCTTAAAACTCGACTTAGAAAGAACCCCCTGTGTTAGAGTCTTTCCTCACCAACCTCCTTGAACAGATAATAAGTACTTCCTACACTGGGCAAATTCTATCTGCCCCTAATTCTATCATTGTTCTCTCTGCCCTCCAGCGCTGTTGGTGGTTTCAACAACTAGTGTCCTTCTCAGATTGAGAGATTCTCAAGGGCTCAGTCTGGGTATTATTCACTGATATGTCCCTAGTCCGTAACAGAGTGCTTAATGAAGAGGAGGTGTCCTAAAAGGTTGGTGGCATTGAGTTGGTGGAGGTGAGATTGCTGGGCCCCTGCATGTCCTTTCCCTGTGGCTCATTAGTGACCACACCATTTTCCTGGATAGTTAACATAATAAAAGGGCCTGGATACACTTTGGCAACCATCACTGCACGTTCAGTCTGATCCATCAGGATTCTAGTGACAAGAGGGCCCCTGAAGGAGAGGCAGGACAGGGACAAGATGGTGATGGCTTTACCAAGTGGTATCATTTCATATTACTTCCTGTCCTCCCCATCAGAAGGTCCTGCAGTAGTCAGACAGTTAGACAGATCCTTGACCAAAGAATGCCCTCCTCTCTCTCTGGAAAGTTTATGTCCAAGAACAATGAATGTCAAGGGAGTGAAAAGGAGAACAGTAGCTTGAATGGTCAAGTGGACCCCAACCACTTTAGCCACCAAAGTGTCACCATAGTCAGCATACAGTAGCACACAGGACCCCAAAAAGATGCTATGAGCTTTTTCTCTGGGGCAAAAGGGTCACAGTAGATGGCCTTCTGCTTTATGAATAATGGGAGACTCTCTAATAAGTGGTGAGGAGCTGGTAGGGGGAGGCCTGTAATTGCAGTCATTGTCACCTGTGAGCCCCACACCACATACTGTTGGGAAAGATCCAAAGACTGAGCATCTGGAAATTATACCAGCTCATTATCATCAATTTGACCCATGTTCTGTGTCTTCTTTGCCTGAGAAACTGTGGATCATGTGAAAAATAAAACCTGTTAAAACTCAACAGAAACAGAAGACATTTAATCTCTGTTTGTGCACTTCCTTCTCTCTTTATCTTTTCTCACTTTCAGCTCTTCTGCAGAAAGTCATACTCACCCCTCACCAACTGTTTCCAACCCACTGACCTGATAGTCCCAAGGGCTGTCGAATATTAGCCTGAGTAGGTGGGTGTCTCACTGGTAAAATGCAGTCACTCTTAACTACCTCACTCACTTGCTTTTATTTACTTGGGAGTTTGTCATGCAGCCGGAAATTTATACCATCACACTTTTCTGTCTTTGGTTTAAAGTTTTCTCAAGAGGCAGCCCTTAAAATCCACAGCTACCACTGGAAAGTGTGATGCATGAATACATCTATTTGTCTTTGCATGGAGTCAAGGCCAAGTGGACGAATATTACATGTAGTTATTTTGCAGGTTGTGGACTAGAAGACATACAGTACGCTTCTTCAGGAGTAGCCTCCCAAAGGAGTGAGACACATACCAGTGATGAGAATTTTGCATACCTCTTGAATCACTGGGATAATGGAGCCCTACTCAGAGGGAATTAACTAAAGAGGTGACTGCAAGCTTGAACACCAACAAAGGACAGACATGGGAAGCTTGAAGATGATCCCCAGGAAAAGATGGTAGAAAATACAAGGAATTCCAATGTTTCAGCCTCCTTTGGATGCCTTCCCCAGGTAGTATTAAATAAGGTCATTCTACCATCTCCAGTTTACAGGTATAGAAACTGAGGCTCTATGACTGCAAGTGGCTTCCCAACAGCTATTGATCACAAGAACATAGTATATACAAGCTAATAGGAAGGGAGATTGAAATTTCTGGTGCTGCTCTAAAATGCTAATGTTTGCCATTTTCTGGTAAGGGCCACAACGATGACTAATGAGAACCTAGGGTGAAAGAGCAAACTGGTTAAAATTCTGGTTCCTATCTCCATGGCCACCCCCAGAGCAGCTCCCCCATGAGTCTTCCAGAGCAAAGGACTCTACTTCATCTCAGCAGGAACAAAGACAGATGCAAGTCAGGAAGATACTATGGGTATTGTTGGGTAGGATCTCCCCTCTATGCTCCCAACCAGAGTGGTACTCAAAATACATCCAAACAAAGAAAGACTAGAGTGTCATCTGACAACTATTGAAAACTTAATTCTCTCACCTAGACACAAAGCCTTTCTTATTCTTCTTGGAAACAAAACCCCTGTGAAAACTAATGTGCTTTCATCTTTCTCCACACTAGCACACAGGACTTGGCTATGATAATTTTGTAACTAATCCTAATGTGACCATTCACCTGTCATAGTCACCTCAGGGCCTGGTCCAGCTGCTTGGGATGTATCCCAAGGGTGATAGGCTCATCATTGCTTGGGCCAAAATGTATCCAACACCACGTCATAACCAATGCAAATGACATTTTTCTGCAAGTGGAAATAATAGAAGGCATGATCTCTGTGCCTCTTCATTCCACAGAAGGGAACACTTAACATGAAGAGAATCTCATAACAATTTTGCTGAATATGTGAAGGAAGACACTGTGTGTCAGAAGAATACCCTACACACCTTGTGTCTCTCACCTCCTCAGTTGTGTACTAATGGGCTCATCGTGTACTTTCAAATCTCTGTTCTAAATCTTAAGACACAAGTGCAACTAAGACCTAGACATTATTCAATTTGAAGACAGAGACAAAGTAATCGATAATTATAGTACAGCCAAGTAAAAATTATACAGGTAGGAGAAACAGTGTCCTCCTCAACAGAGAGTGGCTCATCTGTTTTATCAGTCTCCTAAACAATACAAGTTGAAGCTTAAATAACATTCAGGGAAGCAGTAGGCTCGGAAATCAGTATAGATGGACAACCTGTCATGGATCAGTGATTCAAGGACCCATCAGCCTGACATTTTCATCCTTTTGTATCGTTAGCCCAAGTGTCTCCTCTTCTAGGAAGCTTGTCCTGACTTCTACTGGCTGAGAGAAGTGCTCATGGCATGGGGAGAAAGTGTTGCTCTCAAATGGTTTGTGCATTCGATTCAAATTCCACAGGTCACAATCTGGAGTGTGCAAAAAATGAAAGCAAGATTGAGTATCTGTAACTCAGCTCTGAAGCCCCCTTTCTTCTTAGTAGGGAAAACAGATCTGTCAATTCAGGGTAAGCAGGTGGTATCTAAGTTTGGGTGGCTGACCCTCACTGTTGGTGGAGGAGTGGTGAGGAAAGTGGCAGGTCCATGGACATACTCTCTTGGCATTGGAGGAGAGGGCACCACTCTCCAGTGTCATTGTATGTATGC
Source organism: Equus quagga (assembly GCF_021613505.1). Lineage (NCBI taxonomy): Eukaryota > Metazoa > Chordata > Mammalia > Perissodactyla > Equidae > Equus > Equus quagga. The sequence continues at coordinate 36,383,416 of NC_060273.1, read as the reverse complement.
TGGCTTGGTTCTATGTGTGCTGTGTTCAGGCCATGGGCCAAGACTGAATATAAAAGACACAGGATTCTCGACCTCAAGAAGGCAGAAGGGAGAGAGAGATCAAACAAATAACCATGAAATAAATATTGAGTTATAAATCGAGACACGTACTACGAAGCAGCACTATTGGACAGAGTTGACCCTTCTTTCCTTAAACTCTCTCCTCCTTTGAAAGATATGAACAAAACAGAATCAAGAGGACTTGCCACATTGGAAGTGTGTGACCTCGGGCATGCCTGGGCTTGTGCCCTCATCGCTCTGTGATGGAATTGACCAAAATCAACCTAAGAGGACTTTATCCCAACCACAAGACCTCTTAACTGCCTAACTCAGCCTCCATGTCCCCCTAGGATTTTCTAAATCCTCCTTCCCCCTCCTTTATTCTCCTTCCCTTATATGTCATTTAGGGTCCCCCAAATCCCCCAACCCAGTCAGGAACCAAGTATCCTGAGGGCAAGAGGGAGAGCAAAGATGAAATAGGATGGACCTGGGAGAAGACAACCATGGATATAGGCCGAGAGCTCTAAATTCTAGAGTGGTTTCTCAACTGGGACTGCTTCAGAGAAAGAGGCGCAGCACATGCCACACAAGCACACACAGAACAAGATATAACCTCTGGCAATGAGAGATAATATTTATTGTTCTGAGTCCTTGACCTTCATTAACTAATTTAATCCACCCAGGGATCTTAGGAGACTGGTATTGTTATGATCCCTACTTTACAGATGAGCAAGCTTGGGCAGAGATAAGCTAAGTGACCATTCAAGGTCTCATCACTAATTCCTAGCAAAGCTGGGATTCAAATTTAGATCTTCTAGCTTTAGAGCCCAAGGTCTTATCTTTAACCAGGCTCATCATTGCCCAAGGCCACACAGACTTAGTTGGGGGACTAGCACTAGAGCCCAGGCCTTCTGAGGGGGGAGTGACCAATGCTCTGCCCCAACACATAGACAAGGAGAGGCCCCCTAACAAGCTCGTTGATGAGGGCTGGGACAACGGTGTGATAAAAGGGAATGTTCATTCTGACCCACACACATTGCACCATGCAGAAAGCCCCCTTGTCCTGAAGCAGAAACACTTCTGTAGACATCACAGCAAAAGTGAGAGGAGGAGGAAGACTTCCTTATGGCTGCTCACTTTCTCCTCCATCCCACATCTTCTCAATCTTGATAAACTAAGCGCCAACACTTCTACTTCACTGTGCAGTTTATAAAGTCCTTTCATGTCTCTCTTAATTGATGCTCAAGACAAGCCTGTGATGTATGCAGTGTTGGGATTATTTTAATTCACACTTGACAGATATGGAAACAGTAACTCAGGGCAGGGAAGAGTCTTGCACCAGTAATTAAATCATAAATCCAGGGCATGGAGAAAATTTGTGATTCTGAATTTTGCCAGTGGCATGCTTGCTTGGATTTCAAGGGTCCTCCTGAAATAACACTGCAGGTTGTGTCAGCCTCACATGGGGTATATATTTACTCCCATGCCTCCCAGCACACTTCCATAGTAGGTACAAAAATACTACAGAGCTGGTTCTGGCCACAAAAACAACAAGTACATCCTTCTATACATTACTCAATTGTGTGTTCACTGATCTGGTCATGACAGCAGAGGTGAGATGTTGAAAAGAATTCTAATGTATCACAGTCAGAACCATTTAGGTTTCCAGGAAGCAGATTATAAAAGGTGATGAACCAGGTGATGAGTAAAAGAGGAATCAGAGAACGGGAGGCAAACTTCAGAAAACCACATGCAAGAGAATTAATGAAACAAAAAGTGTAATGTGAAGGAAAAGATGAGTGTCATGGGGTGTGTTGGAAAAGGGGGAAAAACTGTGGTGGTCTCTCCTAATTATTGCAGTGGCTTCCTAACATATTTGGCTTACCCTTAGCTGGCTTCAGCCAGGAATTCCCTACTCAATCATTAGACAGAGCCTGGTAAACACGGACCTTGTAACATTCCGCCATTGCTCAAATCCCTCCAACCCCTCCCATAATTCCAGGGTAAAATCTAAACTCCTCAGAGTAGCAATGCAGGAGGCTTGTTTATCTTGCCATAGCTGGCTTCTTCAGTCCACTTGCCCACATATCCACCACGTTTTGAGCAAATGATATGATTTGCCACTCTCCAAGCTTCCCAAATGAGACATGTGTGTCTCTTTCTTTCTGCACAGGCTACTCTTATGCCTGGAATGGGCTCAACCCATTTTCCATTAGTTGAATTCCTAGCCTTCCTCCAGGAGTCAGTCAGAGCATCATCTGCTCCATCACTTGTCCAATGCCTCAGTAGGTTGTGGTAGGAAGCATCCCACTTCTGCACATTCAGAATTCCTATAGAGGAACACATAGTGACTCAGCCCAGGATGCTCATTACAATCCATGTGCATGGGGAGCTATAAAATTTACAGATGTCTGGGACACCAGAATATCTAGAAGTAGGAGGAAAGAAGCACCATTAAAAAACAAAATAACAACAACAAAATTAAAACCTTTCTCCTCCAAGCAACTCTAACATGCAGAAGATAACCACTGTTGGAGATGGGGTACACATCACGTGGATTTTCTCCTTGAGAGCAGGAAGTTTGTCTTATTGATTCTGAATCCCTGGCCCAGCACACTTCCTGGCATATCATAGGCATTTAAAAATATACGTAAAATAAATGAAAGCCTGAGTGAATGAACAAAACATTTGCAGGTTAATCAGACTCGAGAAGGTAGCAAGGAATAGCCTGGAAATTCCAAATAAAAAACACTGGTAAGCTAGAAAGTGAACATCTCCTAAGGTTTTAACTAGCAAGTAAGCTACTAATGAGTGAGATAAACTTGAAAAAGCGTCAAGTAATGAGAGCAGTGACCAAGAAGGATCTGACTGATCACGTGAAGCAGCCAGCGAAGTCATGGTAAAATAAATGCAAGCACCACTTAGGGAAGCTGATTTATTTAAGGGGGTTGTTTGTTCCAGAGGTAAGGAAGGAGAACAGTTTCCCATGTAAAATAAACTTATCATCACTGTCATTTGAGAGTCCCTGGATACGTCTGTTGTCACTGCTCCCATGTGGACCAAACTCAAAGCAGGGACTTGCAGAGAAGGTAGGGGGAAAGGCTGGTTCCAGTCCTGGCCACAAATTAGAGAGAAGGCAACTGATTCTAGAAGCCATGAGTCTATTTTCATGAAATATAGATATTTTTAATTTTATCTTACCAACTATGACATTATAATACTAAAAAAACAAACTGTATCACTATGACATGTGACTTGGAATATAAGGTTATTCCCACAAGTATACATTTATGAGGAAAAAAGCATAATCAGCCATTTCTCAGTTGTTCAATTAATATTCACTTTCTTCTTTTGCATTCACTTTGTCAAATGCAAGCACTTACTAGCAGTTAACTAGTGGCACATACTGGTAATCTTTTTTTAATTTGTGGGATCAAGATGTAAACTGAAGGAAATCATACCTATTAATTCACTTTTTCTAAGAATTGTGAAAATAGTTGTTGAAATATTAGATCAAGAGGCTAGTTCCCAAGGAAACATAATCAACCAAAACCAAATCAAGAAGAAATAGAAAGATAAAGAGCACAGAAACTCCTAAAAAAATTAAGAACAGTCAAAATCTTCCCACAAGGAAAATGTCATGCTTAGAAGAGTTTTACAGTCAACTTCAAGGAACAAATAGCTCTTATCTCAGTTTCCCAAGAACAGACAGGCTGAGACATGGCCTTTTCTGCCACCGTTTTATTTGGGAATATGATCCCAGGAGCGCAAGAGTGAAGGAAAATGGGAATGAAGCCTGGAAGGAAGGAGAACCTATATGAGGTTTTCTTACCAACCTGGCCAACATTTGATATCAAAAGCAATACATTCTTTGATCAACAGAGACAGTCTTCTGAGAGGCCATATGACCACTACATCTCAGTCTGTCCATCCAAGAGAAGGAAGGTGGAAGAAAATATCCACTGGTTTCCATCTCCCATTAGTCAAATGTTCTTCCCATGGACCATTAACTTTCTAAAACTTTTATATTACAGATGGTTTGGCAGGTTGGGAAGCACTGTCAGGCTATACCTATGCAAATTAATCTGGAATCCATGCAAAGGTGGTCCCTGCAGTGGTGGCTAGAACCAAGTGGCCAAAGATGAGATTACGTCAATTAGTTAGTAATACTATATAACAAATTACCCCAAAATGTAACAACTTAAACAACAATGATTTATTTTGTCACAGTGTCTTGGGGTAGGAACCCAGATGTGGCTTAGCTGGTACCTCTGGCTCAGGCTCTGATGAGGTTACACACCTGCTCTCAGGCTGGGCTGCAGTCCCATCCAAAGTCTTTACTGGGGGAGGATCCACCTTCAAGCCTAATTAGGTGATCATTAGCAGGATTCAGTTCCCAGAGGCCTCCCTTAGTTCTCCCTCCACCTGGCCCTCTCCATAGGGCAGCTCACAACATGGCAACTGGCTTCCCTCCGAGTGAATGAGTGAAAGAGGACACCCAAGATGGAAGCCACAGTCTTTTTATAAACTAATCTCAGACGTCGTGTCCTATCTCTTCTACCATATACTACACATTCAAAGCACCTGATCCAGCCCATGCCAGGAGAGGAGATTAGACAGGGGCATAACTACTGGGAGGCAGAGATCATTGATGGCTGTCTTAGAGGCTGTGACAATGGAGAGGAAGTCAGGAGAATCTGAAGTGTCTGATAAAATCAATCCAAAAAATTGAAAAAGAACACATCATGCCTAGCTCATTATATGAGATCAACTTAACTCAAATCAGATAAAAACAGGACGAGAAAGGAAGGTTGAATGCCTGTCTCACTCATGAGCTTCAGTGCAAGAAAACTAAACAAAATAGTAGCAAACCAATTGCAGTAGCGATGATGAACCATGGCCAAGGTGAATTCGATCCTGGAAGTCAAGGGTGGTTGACAATTAAAAAATATAAATCTCAGTTATCATATTAACCAACTGAAAGAAAAAAGTCATATCACTTAAATTGTTTCAGAAAAAGCATTTGACAATATTCAATTCCCAATTATGTTATTAAAAAATCTTAAAATTCTACTACCAGGGAATGTCCTAAATCTGATGAATCTATCGAAAAACCTAAGAAAATATCAATCTCCATAGTATAAAAGCATTACAATCTTCTACCTCCATGTTAATGTTCTACCATGTGCACATATAGCCTTTCCAAAAATAGTAACATCTGTTTAAATAAAGAAAATCTCATCAATTAAATTTTGCTATAAATGGGGAGAATGCCATGGCTTGTTTTTGTCAAGAATGCAGCCTGTGGATTCCAGGGTGAACAGTTCAAAAATCACTGAAAAATTAAATACTTTTCTTCCTTGTGAGACAGTATAAACTGACCAGCAAGAGACCGGAGGGAAAGGAGAGGGCCAGAGGTTCATTCAGCTGATCACCTAGGTTCACAAGCTGGAGTTCCTGATCACTAGTTAGAACACTGGCTCCTGTGAAAATCAGAAATAATGCACCATCTAAACCCAGAAAATAAACAAACACTCATCATTTTTGCATGCAGTTCCAAGGGGTCAGCGTTGTGCCCAACTAGCCCCGTGACTTTTCCGGTGGCCCAGCCCAGCCAAGTTCAGCCCACTCCTGAACTCTACCACAAGATGCCCTGTTCTGACCCATCATACAGTGGTCTACAAGGCCATGGGGCCCTCTCCATCAGTCTGAATTGGGTCTTGACTGTACTGGTGCTATGATAGACCATAGGGGCAAAGTGTGAACAAGACTGTCACAAAGGGTGCTTACACAGAGGACCCAGATGGGATGCTCCACTGTGAGCAGATACCTCCAAAGGCATCTGGAGCTCGGTGGAGGCAGAGATAAGTGGGATCTGGAGCCACTTATTGGTGAGGATGAGAGAGCTTCCCAGAGAAGTTGACTCTTGGCTTGCACATCATGGACATAGGAAACTTTGGCCAGAAGAAGACAAGGAGAGAGGGCATTTCGGTCTGTGAGAGTGGCCCAGCTTACCATCATTATCACTGTTGAGTGTATTTTTCATTTCTTGGTTGCAAAGCACAGTGTCTAAATACAGTCAACTTTTATTACTGCTAAAAGGAATTATTCAGCTCACAGGCCAAACTAGGGATCCTCTGTTTGCAGGGCCAACAGAGATTGTCCCTGAACCAGTCAGAAGGAGGCTGGAGGCTATGCAAGGCGTCTGGAAAAAGCCACTAAGCATGGCAGGCACCAGAGTGATCTGTCTTGTAGTTGTTAGGGTACATTTCTGGGAGTTTAAACAATTTATTGATGTAAAATTACATAACATATAATTAACCATTTTAAAGATAGCAATTCGGTGTCATTTAGTACATTTACAATGTTTTGCAACCACCAAATCTATCCAGTTCCAATGCATTTCCATTCCACCAAATAAAATCCCATGCCCATTAAGCAGTTTCTCCCCTCTCTTTCCTCCTCTCCCCAGCCCCCTAGTAACCTCCAGTCTACATTCTACCTTCTTGGATTTACCCATTCTAGATGTTTTGTATAAATGGAACCATGTAATATGTGGCCTTTGTATCTGGATAGTGTTTTCAATGTTCATCCCTGTTGGAGCATGTGTCAGTACTTCATCTCTGTCATGGCTGAGTAATATTCTACTGTACGCATGTGCCACAATTTCTTTAAACATTCATCCACTGATTTGCGTTGTTTCCACCTTCTAATTATTTTGATTAGTAGTACTACGAACATGTAGTACATGTATTTATTTGAGAAACTGTTTTCCATTCTCTTAGGTGTATAGCCAGGAGTGGAATTGCTGGGTCATAGGATAATTCTATGCTTAACTTTTTGAGGAGCTGCCAAACTGCTTTCTACAGTGGCTGCACCATTTTATATGCCCACCAGCAATGTCCAAGGATTCCAATTTCCCCACATCATCACCAAAACTTATCATTTCCTTTTTTCTTATAGCCATCGTAGTGCTTGTAAAGTAGTTAAATTTCTGGGATTTTGACTTTGTGCAACCACATGGTTAAGAATCTGAGAGAACATGACAGAGCTAGAAGGGGACAAAGAAAAGATCTGGCTGGAAATCTGGCCCAGCTGGCCCCTGAGCTCTCTACGGACTCCAGGGACATCTGTGCTCTCTGTTGTGTAGACAGCAGGCAGGTAAGGATCCACAGAATTTGACTGACATGCAGGCCCTGTTTGAGTCAGGTAAACATGATTAGCCTCAGTTGCCTAATCTATAAAATGAGCATTAATAATTACATCTTTCCTTCCAAAGGAGCCCAGACCAGACCATCTCTGGCCCATGACCCAGGGCTTGGGGCGTAGATCTGCAAGTCTGGCTCCTGGTGGCTTTGAAATGTGACATTTCCCAACCAGGTACATGACCCTCAGCAGGCTTTCCAGAAATGTTCTCTCAATGTGAACTCATGAACTCAACTAGTGGCTGGGAGAGGACAAGAGTTATAGAGTAACCACAAATTGTGTAATGTATTTTCTTTTATCGAGAAGAGGACATGTGAGTTCAATCAGTTGAAAAAACAACTGAAAAGTGGAGAATTTACTGAGTGTGGACTGTTTGCCTTTTTCCTTATGGCTGGTATTTATATATTGCATGTATTTATATAGCTCTTTTTTACCACCTGCTGTATAGAAGCCACAGAGGTCACAAACATTTAGAGACAATTTTCTTGATTCTAATTGTGGCTGTTGGTGTCTATCTAGCTGTGTGAGCACAGGGTCCCGAGCAGGACCACCAGTCTCCCTTTTCCCCACCCCTGTAGGATCTCGAAGACTGTCTTGGTAGAAATCCCTCCCACTTTCCTCATCCCAGCCTTGGGCAGAATCTGTTTATAAACAGTTCCCAAGTTGAACACTTTGTAGGCAGAGAAAAGGCAAGTCTCAAAGGAACGAAAAACAAGAGCAGGGAGAACTAATTCCCTCTTCACAGACGTAGTGTGTTTATAAAATTCCATCAGGACTTCCAGGTAGGGCCAGGACCAGGGCGAGAAGAGTGAGGCATTCCTCTTGCGCACAAAATTACCAAAAATCTCAGTAATCATGATAAATTATACTATAATTAATATTTTTAAAAATCAATATTAATGCAAAAACATCTATGAGGGACCAAATAGCAAAGTTTTAAATAAAGATGGGATCAGTAGGTTAATTTTACTTACACTCTAGGATTCATCTAGTGAATGAAATGTGTGCTGCAGTGTTTAGGGGTGAAGTGTTATCATTCTGTAACTTACATCGAAATGTAAAACAGGTAAAACAGGTCATTGATGGATAGAGGGGTGGAGAAGGTGATAAAGCAAACAAAGCAAAATTCTAATTGTTCAGTCTAGATGGTAGGTAATTAGGTGTTACTTAACAATTTCTTTCATCTTTCTGTTCACAGTTTCTGTATTTTAGAATTGCCATTATAAAATTTTGGGAAACGATAACTAGCAACATTTTTTAAGACCTTAAATGTCATTCAAACTTTGCCCTTCTCCTCACTCCCCATTCCCCCTGCCCTAATCAGACCCGCATCATCTCTGACCTAGACAATAACCACAGCCTCCTTGATGATCTCCTTACAGAGGGCCACTTTTGCACATTTACTCAGGGTGCTCCTGAATTTTATCCCACCTGCAGTCAGGTGCTGCCTGTGTTTCCATAGTAAAAGGTGACCGTGCCCAGCTGGGCCCCCAGTGCCTCACCTCAGACCCCACGCTGCATCAGACTGGAGTCTTTGCAGATCTCTGCACACCTGGTGCTTTACACCTTTGCTCAGGCTGTTCCACCTGCCTTTTCTCTCTCAAACACCTCCTCATCTTTAGGATTCCTTCAGAAAATTAAGCATGGTGGAATGAAAACATGCGTTTATCTCTGAAGCTACATGAAGTCCCAGTAAAATGCACTAAAGGGCTTTCTTAAGAGGCATAAATCCACAAGGACAAAGACACCCAGAGAGGAGACAAGAGCCGCCAAATATTTGAACCTAGCAAGTAGATATAAGCAAGAGTGGAGAGTGGTAGCTCTAATTCAATGTCTGGTGTCCTTATAAGAAGAAACACAGTGACACACATAAGGAAGGCAGCTCAGTGAAGATGAGGCAGAGAACAGAGTTCTGCTGCCACAAGCCAAAGAATACCAAGGATTGCTGGCAACTACCAGAAGCTTGGAAGAGGCATGGCAGATTCTCCCTCAGAGCCTCCAGTAGGAACTAACTCTGCCAACACCTTGATCTTGGACTTCTAGCCTCCAGAACAGTGAGGCAATAAAATTCTGTTGTTTTAAGCACCCAGTTTGTGGTACTTTGTTATGGGCACTTCTCCTACCCTACAGAAGACTGGGGGACTATTCTCTGTACTGTTGAACTGAACAGACCCTGGGTAGGGGACTCCTGGCAGATAAGAGGATGAGGATGGTGGAGTAAAAATTGGAGGGGTCCTGAGATTTCCATCACTCTCTACCTCTAGGGCAGAATTCCCCCATGAGAAAGTGCACAGCCCAAAGGATTTACAGATCTTGATATTTTGGGGTCCTTTAGCCAGATGGCTCTACACCAAAGCCCACTATTGATAAATTCCACGCACTCTTAGATACCAGTAGACAGGTAAGGACCAGCCTTAATTCAAGGGAATGAGCAAAACAAACAGAGAACAGAAGCAATGTGGGAAGAGGAAGGGAGCTTCAGAACACCCACAGTGGTCTGAGAGCTGTCCTCATGTGAAATCAGAACAGAGCAAAAAGGAACTCTTAGAAGTAAAAAAATATAACAGAGAATGTAGCATTCTACAGAAAGGTAGGAGGGTGAAGTTAAGTAAGTCATTCCAAAATTAAAATAAAGAGATTGAAATGGGAGAGATAAAAGCTAAGAAAATCTAAGAATTATTCCAGAAGTTCCATCATCTGAACAATAGGGTTTTCAGAACAGAGAACAGAAAAAATAAAGGAATAATTCAAGAAAATTTCCCAAAACCAAAGGCCAATGCACTGAATTATCCACTGTGCTGGTGCCCCAGCTATATGTGATTAGTTAACTTTAAATATAAATTAATTAAATTTAGGTAAAATCAGAAATGGATTTCCTCACTCACATTAGACATATCTCCGAAAGCTACAAGAAGATGCCTTCTACCAAAGCCAGGGAGAAAACAAAGAAAGAGAAATAGGCAATTCAGAGAGGTGAGTGGAATGCAAGGGACCATGACCCTACAGATACCACCACAGTAAGCAGCCTGGACTAAAAGCAAGGAGAGAGTCATGGACTACTTGAACTCGCAGAGAGCAGAGTTATGCTTCCAGCAAGAAATGGATGATAGGGACAGAGAAAACTCATCAAATTACAAGAAAAGGAATTTTTGACTCTAAGGAAAATGAAAAGTTGTCAAAAACAAAAATGGAAGTTTAGAAATGTGTGTGGCTCAACTGTGCATAATAAGTATTTAAGTTACACTGAGGCAGACACTGATTAGGAATTCAATCTCCATCCCTCTTTTGGGGAGGCAAGAAGTGGGTGTGAGACAATGCAGATTTCAGAAACCTAAACTTTCATCTTCCAGAGTAATCAAGAAATATTAGTATAAGCCTGTTTTTTTAATGACACAGCAATAAACACCAATAAGAAACTACTAAACACGTTGAAAGTGGATTCTGGAGGGAAAAACAGAGTGGGGATCAGGTAGGACAAGGCACTCCCAGTTTTCTTATAAACTTTCTAGGATTATAGGGCAGTTCCATGTTCTAAAGGATGTACATCTATAAATTTGATTTTTTTAAATAAATTTTAAAAGTCTCAGATTAGGCGTCAGCTCCTCCCAACCCCGTTTGTAGCACTTGTCTCCAAATGGGGCTGGGAGCTCTCAAAGCACTGGACCTGACCTCTCACCATATTGAATCCATGTTTTCATGGATCTGATGTTTCCCCACCAGTTTAGTGTAGTCTCATGCCTGAGCCAGAGTGATACTCAGGAAATGTCTGTGCATCTGACCAGAAGCCTGGGAAAGAGGCTTCCTGCTCAGCAGTGTTATGGGCCCTGAGGTAACACCAGTGGGGCAAACACTAGCCTCAAGGCCACCCCTGCCCTTTAGGGGCCTTGGGTTCCATCCTAGCGGTGGGACTAATGAGGTTATTTGGAAACAGTGCAGCATAATGGTTTAGGCCGCAAGTTTGGAGGGCTCCGTCTTTTCCACCTCTCTGGACAAGTCATTAACCTCTCTGTGTCTAAGCTTCCTCAGATGGCTATTAGGAGGCTTAAATGATAAATTTGCGAAATTGAAGGCTTGAACTCGAACTCTGAGACTCCTTCCAACTCTCTGCTTCTTTCATTTCATCTTTGTTCATCAATCATCGGTATTATAATACCAACTGCAGAAATGAAAGATATAGCACATTTGAAAATGTACACAGATACTCAAAGAAAATGTAGCTTGTTAACTTTTCATAATTGTTATCTTCAACCCCATAAGATTCTAACTGGGGTAGGATTGAAGAGGAAGAGTTTCTTGTTACCGGAAAACAACTTCTTGGTCTCCTTTGGGTAACGAGCTTTTCTGAGTTTGGTCTTTCTGATCCACCTCATTCCCCTGGTCCTCCCAGGATTAAGTTGGGATGTTTGGGTATAACTTATGTGAGTGAGAAAGTTGGCTTAGAGTCTTCTCTCACCCTGGGTCTTGCAGGTGACACTGCTCCCTGCTCTGGTTGTGTAGAGTGTCCTCAAGGGGTCACTGCTACATTCCTGGTTCTATGAGGCCTGAGAGTCATCCCTGCTGACTGGGCCCTTCTCACTGGAACCCTGGTCCAGCCCCACCCTCCACTAGCCTTGATGAGAGGCACATACCCTCCTGAAGTTCCCCTTAACTCACCTGTGACAGCCACCTTCTATCCCATAGGCTCTCTCTTCAGATCCTGTTATATGCTGAATTCTGTCCCCTCCAAAGTTATATGTTGTAGTCCTAACCCCGAGCACCTCAGAAGGTAAGCGCAGTTGGAGACAAGGCCTTTAAAGAGGTAAATAAGGTTAAATGAGGTCATATGGGTGAGTCCTAATCAAGTATGACTAGCATTCTTAAAGAAGTGGAAATTAGGACAGAAACATGCACAAAGGGAAGACCATGTGAAGACAGCCATAGGAAAACCAATCAGAGAGGCCTCAGAAGGAATCAACCCACCTGACACCTTGATCTTAGAATTCTAGCCTCTAGAATTGTGAGAGAATAAATTTATGCTGTTTTTATCAACTCGGTCTGTCATCCTTCATTATGGCAGCCCTAGCAAGTTGGTGCAGATCCCTTCTCTTTCCCATGTAGAGAGACTTCTTGAGCTTTGTCACCACAGTTGGAACAGAAGGTGCCTATAAGCAAGCATGGGAGGACACCAGGGCCTTCTGCAAACCTTGCTCTGCTTGTATGGTTCCACTTCAGACATTCCTGTGTAGACTTGGGCTCACTCTCCACAGCAACCTCCTCCTACACCGAGACATCTGAATAAGGGATCTCAACACCCCACCTTCCCTTCAGCCTGTATGACCGTCCTTCCAGGGTGGAAGCCACAGGGCAGATCCCAGCTTAACTCCACCTCAACCATGGAGGCCTGCAAGGCCCTAAGCAAGGCATGAGTGTGAGGCCCACTTTCCTGTTCCCATTAGTCCTAACTCCCTCCCCATACACTCTGACACCATCTTGGAGGATCAGGGAAAGCAAGCAGAATCACCAAGAACTCAGGTTACCCAAACAAGACTGAGAGGCTGTTAAATAAGCACATTAAGAAGTGAAGTGTGCAATCCACTTCCCGTGTCTGGCCTGCAGTTCTACTCTTCTAGGCTCTCACCTCTCACAACGAGCCCATGGAGCACCCAAAGAGATCAGACATGCATGCCCAAAAGAATGGGAGGTATGTACGAAACAGGCTAGAACGAAAGTCATTGTGAGTGAAGACAAACTGCTTAAGCCAGATTCCTCCCTCTCACTCACTGCCACTTTCAGTCCATCATCAAGGTCTGTCCATTTCTCCCACAAAATGCATCCTTGGTTGTCTTGTCCCAACACCTCCATGGCCATCACCCTGGCTCATGGTGGCATCATGTTTCACCTGAATGCCTGTGATAACTCAACCAGCCCCTCACCTCCACTCTTCCCCCTGTCAGCCAGTCTCCATACTGCCACTACAAGGAAAAAAATTGCCTCCCTCTCCTGCTAACGACCCTCCAGTAGGTTCCCAATGCACTCAGTAAAAGTCAGACTCCCACCATTAGCTCCGAGGTACCTGCCCACCACTCCAGCTTCATCTCCTTCACCACCTCCATCACCCACCACCATCACCCACCACCATCCTGCCTCATGGGCCTTGTGTCCTTGTCTAATAAAACAAGGTCTTACCTGCCTCAGGGTCTTTGCACTTGCTGTTTCTACCACTGGAATACTCGTCCCCTCTCTGGTCATGGGATAGGCACCTAATTCTTCATGTCTCAGCCTAAAATACCTCCTCCTCAGAGAAGCCCTAAATGACCTTCTGGGGTAATTGGATCCCCTGTTACTTGCAATCTCAACACTTCCTTCATTTCCTTCTTGGTGCTTAAGTGATATAACTACAGTGTTTACCTTCTTGTTGGCTGTCTCTCTCCCCACAGGATGTGAGCCCCCAAGGACAGGAACCCTGTCTGTCTAGTTTGAACTTGTATCCTCAACACTGAAATAGTGCCTGGAACACATTAGGAGTTCAAAACTTCAATGTTGGTTGAATGAATCAAAATTCTGGAATGGTAGGGACAATATTCAAGATACTCCAGATGGTTTCAGGCTGCTTTCATAGAACCTATTACCTATGAGAATGACTGATGCCCAGCACACCCAGTTCTCCCGGGAGGGCATTTCCTCTCTTCGCTCTGAATGAGTGGGCTGCTCAGCTGTCCCAAGGTAGTCACATATGCGCAGGAAATTTAAAATTTCACTGTTATTTCAGAATCCATCACTCACTTGAGATGGCAACTTAATAGGAGGAGGAACGTTTGGAGCTTTCAAAAACAGAATCACCATGCCTGAACCTGATGTGACCTCCCCTGTGGAAAGTCACAAAGATGCTTATGCTCCAGTAACCCTCACCAGGAGTGCAGCCTCAGGGATGGTTCTGCAGGAACAAAACACTCTTTGGCCAACATGTACTACAAAGCAGGAATTATTCAAAGTGCCTTACATGTCTAACTCATTGAATCCCCAAATAACTCTGTGAGGTGGATATTATTAGTATTTGACAGATGAGAAAACTAAGGCCTAGAGAGATGAAGGAATTGCTCCACATCACGCAGCCTGTCTATGTGGATTGTGACTCAAACCCAGGCCATTGGACTCTAGAACAAGTGCTCCAGACCATACTGCTATCTGCATAAAAATATTCTTCGCAGCAGTATTTACAGCGGTGAAAATCTGGACACAAGTCTCTTTACTCCATTCACTTTCACCTATTGCCCCAAAACCCTTGACATTAAGTCCAGGGCCATTTGAGCCCCTGACCATTACTTTTCTTTTCTCAGATCTAATCTCAACTCTCTTTAGGGCTTCTTTTCCTTCCCCAGGTAAATCTAGCCCTTTATTGTTCAACACAGCAGCCACTGGTTATAGAGTACTTGAAATGTGGCTGCTCTGGATTGAGATTTGCTATAAAGTGTTATATGAATTTACTGGATTTTGAAGATTTAGTATAAAAAAGTGACACATTTCATTGTTAACTTTTATGTTGATCACGTGTTTAAAATGATAGTCTTTTGGATATATTGTGTTAAATAATATGTAATATGAAAATAAATTTCTCTCTTCCTTTTTATGTTCCAATATGGCTACTATAAAATATAAAATATGTATGTGGTTTAAATTGGGCACTTGCTCACCCCTCACTGGATCATTTTGATGCTGATTCGCCAGGCCTGGCTCACTTGCCTGATCCTGAAGGAGAGGGGGCTCAATCTCTTGATAATGCACAGAATGGGAGTAGGAGAGGAGTGGTTCCTAGAAGAAGGGACAAGTAAAGCTAGCGGGCTAAGTCAACAGAGCTGGACAAACACAGTCTGCTACTTTCTATTACTTCAATCCTTTCAGCTAACTTGAATAGATTGCATGCATACCCCCCACCACACACACAGAGAGAAACATATGTGGTAGTTAGTCTCTTTCAAGGTGCAAAGAACAAAGATAGACTTTGGTGACCCCAGGTGAAGAAATTTTATTTCAAGGATACATGCAAATGTGAAGAGATACAAAATATCAATTATATTGGAAAGGATGCCTCTGGCTTCAAGTAGTAGACAAACAATAGTGACGTAAGCAGCAACAAGTACATTGAAGTATCTCCCAAAATAAAGATTCTGGAGGTAGGTAGTGCCAAGATTGGTGCAAGAAAGTCATCAAAGGCAAAACTCCTTTGATCTTTCAACTCTGTCATCCTCAGAGCATCTACCCTGCTAGCTACAAGATGTCTCCTGCAGGTTTGAGCATCACATCTTCATATGACAATAGGAAAACATAGGAAGAGAAGGCAGGGGTACAAGGAGTTCTCTCTTCACACACTTCCCTCTTCTCATGGAGGAAAATATTTCCCAGAAGCCCTGAGATTTCCTTTTATGTCTCATTGGCTAGAACTAGGTCACATGTTCTCTCCTAGAAACATCACTGGCAAAGCAGATAATGGCAATGTTTGGCTTTGACCAGTGATGATCCATCCCCTATTGACTTTGCCACTCAAATGAAATTTCTGTTGTTTTGAGCCATCCAGCTTATGGTAATTTGCTATGGAAGCCCCAGGGCACTACTACAAGCGTCGTCCAAACCTGCTGTGGCAGAAAAAGGGCCTCAAATAAGATTCACTTCCAGTGGGCATCTTCTGAACTTCCTGCTAGACTTACCTCATCAGAGAGCCACATCTCTTAAGGGAGAGACATGATTTTCATCTCAGGAAGTGTCAGCTTATTACCAAAGAGCTCGAAATAGTGGGAGCAAATACAGGTGAGGTAAGCTTATGATTCTCAAGTTATATTAGCAAAACAGGGAGAGTGAAAGCCCCAGGAGAGCAGGAGGAGAGTGGGGCTTTCGAGGAAGGAAGAAGTCATGCATTCAACAAGCATTGCTCTTGCTTAGCACAGCCTTGAGAACTTTTGGGCAGTATAACCATAGGAAAAATCATCTCTCCTTATAAGAACTCAAAATCTAGTTAGAAAAATGTGAATCAGTTAACTGGATTAATGGTGGTTTAAGGCTAGAAAAGAGATTACAAATAAGTCTATTGTTGTCCAGATTCCTTCATTCAGCAAATACTATGTATTAAGTGCCTGCTCTTTGTCAATCTCTGTTCTTGGAATTTGAATAAAAAATGATCAACAAAGTCTTGAATTTCTGAGAATTTACTTTCAAGAAATAAGAGGTAGATGATAATTAAAAAAAATAAATGACATTCAGAGGAGCAATGAAGAAAATAAACCAAGGCAAAATGATGGGAAGTGTTGGAGGGTAGCTCAGGATAGTTAGTCAGCAGAAACTACTCTGAGGATGTGACGTTTGTGTGTAGTTTTGAACTACAAGAAAGAACAATGAGAGTGTTCAGTAAAGGGTTAAGTCTTCAGGGCTGAGCTGTCCAAACCCTGCACATTCCAAAGAAAAGACTGACTCTGACCAGTTTCAGGGAGATAAACTCTAAGCCCTTGGAATATGCTGCTGAATAACAGTGTCTTTTTATACCTGGGGACCATGGGCCATAACAGATAGTTTATGCCAACAATGTGCATGATGTTAGGGGTCATGGGCCATGCTGGATCAGTTTGACCTTTGGAGGGGCCAAAGGCTGAATAAGCAAGGTCAACCATATGGGCAATCCATGTTTATATGACCATCAATAAAACTCCTCAACAGCAAGGTTTGCATGAGCTTCCATTGTTGGAAAAATACCTCATGTGCTCTCAACACATCATTGCTGGGAGAAATAAGGCCTGTCTCTACACCTCCATGGGAGGAGGGAAACTAGAAGTTTGGATCCTATGTGACTTTTACTTTTGCTGATTTTTAGCTGTATCCTTTTGTTGGAATAAACCATAACCACGAGCATAAAAGCTTTACTGAGTTCAGTGAGGGCTTAAGCAAATCATTGAACTTGAGGGGGGTCTTCCAAACCCCTGAACAGAGAGAAACTAGAGAAAAAATACCTCACGCAAAAAGAATAGTTTGTGCAAAAACCCTGAGGTGGGAATGCAAATGGGATTTAGACAAAGAACAACCAAGGGGTCTACCCAAGGTCACACATTGATGTGCAGGAAGAAATGAACCCAGTGTTCAGGTCTGCTGACCCCCACCCAGGAGTTTTCCTCTGAAGCTGCCTGGAAGGGTAGAAATAGGAGTGGCTTAGGAGTCACACAGACATAGGTTCAAATCCTGGTTATACCCTTGTTAACTGTGTGACCCTGGGGAATCTGTTTAACCTTTCTGAACCTCAGCATCCTTATCTCTAAAAAAGATTTAATGTGAAGGTGGCCCAAAGGTGTAGCGGTTAAGTTCACATGCTCCACTTTGGCAACCCAGAGTTCACCGGTTCAGATCCCAGGTGCAGACCTAGCACCACTTCTCAAGCCGTGCTGTAGCAGGCATCCCACAAATAAAATAGAGGAAGATGGGCATGGATGTTAGCTCAGGGCCAATCTTCTTCAGCAAAAAGAGGAGGACTGGTGGCATAAGTTAGCTCAGGGCTAATATTCCTCAAATAATAATAATAATAAATTTAAAACATTTGATGCATATTTCATGGCTTGAGTGAAGACTAAATGAGACAATGGGTGTAAAACCCCTGGTACATAATAAGGCTCTTAATTTGAATTTCCCCTGAAAGCAGACCCTGAGACAAATATTTGGATGTGAATAGTTCATTTAGGGGGTAATCCAAAAGCACTTTGAAAGGATGGAGAAGTAACTCAAGGAAGGTAGGAACACAAATACAGTGCATGGTCATGAGCAGGTCACTGCTATGAGAAAGTAGAGCACCACGCTATGGGGGACGTTCAGATCAACTATGTAGAATGTGCCTCAGAATTGTGTTGAGGTAAAAGTAAGTGGGATGTTTTCCCATCTCTTAATTGTGTAGGATTGCTCCTTTGGGTAGTAACAACCTGGAACTTCCTGCCGGTCTCTGGGGTAGCCAAGCACATGCCAGTGGGCACAGAGCCTCCCCAGTCTCTGAAGGACAGGAAGCTCTCAACATGGAAATAGTCTACAGGGATCTGTGAGGGCACCAAAGCACCTACTCCAATACATGCATGAGTGAATATTAGTTTTCCTTATCTTTTCTCCTTTTTACGTGGAGAATATTCTCAGGAGAATGAAATTAATAGGTAATGGGTTGAAAATCTTGATAGAAATAAAATTATTTTCATTTCTCCACCAGCAGGCACCATGCCTGGCAAGAGAGTTTAGGAAGACTTGCTTATCCAAAGGGATGATAGTGAGGGTCTTTCTATGTGCAGCCTTCTCCCTTGACCTGAGAACTGCTGATGCTGCCCTCAGCTCCTATTCCAGGCCCTTCTACAAGCCACTCTCAAAGGTCTACAGCTCTCTACATGGAGTCCGGCACAGTCCTGGAAGACAAAGTCATGTAGGGAGACAGCACACAGAATTTGTGTGTTGGAACAGATGACATGTCTAGAAGGAAGAAAGATGGAACTGGAAGGAACAGGGCAGAGATTGAGTGAGCACCCCAAGATCAGCAAAAGTGTTGACTAGGGCAATCTGTATCAGCTCTTTTCCAGGAGGGGCCACCTCTGGAGATGGAGAACAGATCTCAGAAGATGACGATGCCAAGTGGACAAGCCCAGGCCTCCAATCGGCCTCACCCAGAACAGCTCGGTAAATTG
Source organism: Equus quagga (assembly GCF_021613505.1). NCBI lineage: Eukaryota > Metazoa > Chordata > Mammalia > Perissodactyla > Equidae > Equus > Equus quagga. The sequence goes on along the minus strand of NC_060273.1, from coordinate 36,364,505 downwards.
AGGCTAAGCCTTGCTGCTAAGCATAAGGTCAAGGGGCACAGAGGGTTTCTGAGTCACAGAGTGACCTATGGAAGGGGACATTGGAGAAGAGAGGGAGTTGAAAACAGGAAACAATCAGATCAGACCTGACAAGAGATTATGAGGAAATGAAGGGACAATTATAACAATCTTGTTGGAATGAAATCATCACGGGAGTCTGGACCCCAGGGTATCACTGCAATCGGTTATTCATTCACTTGACCATGGACAAGACCTTTTCATTCTCAACTCCCCATCTGTCATATATTGAGGCTGAACTCCATGTTCTCAGTGCCCAGGTTCTAGGAGTCCATGAGCTAAATTCAAAACTTTCAATGTTGCAGAGATAGAGAGATGAGAATGTAGGGGTGGTGGCAGAGATCAGTAGCCAGTTGGAATATGTTGCAACTCAAATCAAGTCACCAATGATGAAACATATCTGATGTTTTCCTACAGCACTGCCTAGCTGGCAACATCTTTGTTGAATATTAAACAATAGCCTCTACTTAGCACATGAACCTTAGGAAGTTCACTTATAATCAGATTAGTTCAGGCAGGTTGAGAATATGAAATCAGCTCACACCAGGAACACACTGTTATGGGGCAAATCTAATGCCTGCCACCTAAAGTCAAGCTTTCTTTGACAGTTTAAATTCTCCCAGAATATAGCCACTGAAGTAGAACCTAAAAGGAAATAACGTGTATGTCCAGACACGATAATCACCAAAGAAAAGTTCTTATGGAAGTTGACTAAAACATGATAGGTTCATACTTACTAAATTGTCTGTGGGACTTTCAATAAACCCCAATGCTGAGGAAGTTACTTTAGCAAGGACAGAAATGAAAATTTTTCAAATACCTCTCAGAAAGGAGGCAGGGACTGTGTACCATTCTCTTGGACTCTGGTAGCCTGGTTGAAATGGATTCTCCTTTAATTTTTCTCTCCACTCTTACTCAAAACCCTACAAAAATATACAGTTCTCTAGCAAAGGACAAATATAAAAACCTGTATTATTGTAATTTTGGTTTCTAACTACACTTTTTATTCCGTTATAGGATTTAAAAGATAAAATAATAAAACTAAATCTCTATTAATGAGTACACACTATATAAAGATGTGATTTATGACATCAATAACATAAAGTGGGCAGGTGCAGAGTGTACGAGAGTAAACATTTTTTATGCATTTGAACTTAGTTTAAAGTTATAAATAAGTTTAGGATGCTTGAGGCAATCCCCATGGTAACCACAAAGAGAATCTCTATAGAATATGCACAATAGGAAATGAGAAGGGAATCAAAACACTTACCAAGCTCAAAGGAAGGCAGTAAGGGAGGAACAGAGGGACAAATAGCTGTAAGACACATAGAGGACGTCAAAGTGGGAATAGCAAGCCCTTACCTATCAGTAGTTAATTTAAATATAAACATAAATGGATTAAACTACTCATTCAAAAGACATAGATTGTGAAATTGAGTAAACCAAAATAGAATCCAACTATGTTGTATCTACAAGAGATTCACTTTAGATCTAACGACATACATAGGTTAAAAGAGAAAGGATGGAAAAGGATATTCCATGCAAATGAAAACCAAAGGGAGCAGGGGTGGCTATACTAATATCAGATAAAGTAGACTTAGTTTATTCCCCATTCCCTCTGCCCTAATAAGACCCTTATCATCTCTGATCTAGACAATAATCACAGCCTTCTGGGTGATCCCCTTGCAGAGGGCCACCTTTGCACGTCTAATCAGGGTCCTTATGAATTTGACCCCTCCTACAGTCAGGTGCTGACCATTCCTTATTCAGTGAGAAATGACCATGCATAAGCTGGGTGTCCAGCATCCCTCCTCAACCTCATGCAATGTCAGACTGGAGTCTTTGCCGGTCCCTGCACACCCTGTGCTCTGCACCTTTGCTCAGGCTGCTCCGCCTGCCTTATTCTCTCCCAAAGGCCTCCTCAACTTTAAGATTCCTTCAGGAATTTGAACATCGTGGTTTGAACACACACATTTACTTCTCAAGCCACCTGAAACCCCAATAAAAATGAACTAAAGGGCTGTCGTAAGGGCATAAATCCACAGGGACAAAGACAATCAGAGAGGAGTCAAGAACCACCAAATGTTTGAAAGTAGAAAGTAGATGTTGCCAAAAGTCACCATGAGCTCTTCATGACAGATATCTTCCTAAACAGTCTCCTTAGTCCTCAGAACAACTGTATGCACTAGGTACTCTTCCCATCACTGCCTTTTTACAGGCACCAAGAGATTAAGTCACTCGGGCAAACTCACAAAGCCAAAGAGCCAGAATGTAAACCCAGATGATCTGGCCGCAGAGTCTATGCCTGTGACCACTGTATATCTTCCATGAAAGGTCACTCACTTGGCAGAGCAGAGAGAGCTGAAGATGAAGCCTGCAGCCCTGAAGAGGCCAGAAGCAAGCAGAATCACACTACTGGAGCCAAGAAAGACTCAGTAACCTATAAATCAGAAGGTGTGAGACTGAAAACAGAACACTGTCTAAAGTCTGCATAAGAAAGAGTTAGACTTCCAGATTCCCTCCTGTGCTGGATTGAATAGTGTTCCTCCCCAAACTTCATGTCCACTCCAAAATTCATGTCCACCAGCAACCTCAGAATGTGGCCATATTTGGAAATAGGGTCTTTACAGATGTAATTCATTAAGGTGTGATCATACTGAAGTGTGTGGGCCCTAATTCAGTGGGTAACGCTCCTCAAAGAATAGGCACAGAGACGCACACAGAGGGAAGGCAGCTGTGTGAAGACGGAGGCAGAGATTGGAGTGATGCTGCCACAAGCCAAGGAACATCAGGGACTGCTGGTAACCACCAGAGGCTTGGAAGAGACACAGAACAGATTCTCCTTCAGAGCCTCAAGTAGGAATCCTGATGACACCTTGAGCTCAGAATTCTGTCTTCTAGAACAGTGGAAAAATAAATTTCCATTGTCTTAAGCCAGCCAGTTTTTGGTACTTTGTTACAGCCACGTCATCTGCCCTGCAGAATACTGAGGGACTGTTCTCTTTATATGTTGAACTGGATGGCCTCTGGCCTTGAGGTCCCCTGGTAGAAAGGAGAAAGAGATGTTGGACTGAAAGTGGGGGTATTCGCGAGATTTCCATCACCCTCTGCCACTTGAAAGGCAGGCCAGATTTCCACTTCCTCGGAAGACAACCAGAGAATTCCTCCTTGAGAATCTGCACAGCCCAAAGGATACACAGATCCTGATATTTAGGAGTTCTTCATCCAGATGATTCTACACCAAAACCCAACATTTGAAAAGCTCACACACTATCAAATTCAAGCATACAGCCAAGGACTAGCTGTAGCTCAAAGGAGAGATCAAAACAAACCGAAAAAAGAGCTGAAAGGAACAGAAGAAATGTGGGAGGAGGAAGGGAGCTTCAAAAACAACCACACCAGCCTGACAACTGTGCTTACATGAATTCAGAGCAGAGAGCAAAAAGGAAATTTTGGAAATAAAAAACATAACAGAAGATATAACGTTATTCAGAAAGTAGAAAGGGGGAAATACGGAACTCACTTCAAAAAGAAAATAAAGACAAAGAGATGGATAATGGAAGAAAAGAGATAACAAAAGTAGAGAATCATTCCAGGAATTCCATCATCTAACCAAAAGAGGTTTCAGAGCAGAAAATAGAAAAAAAGAAAATGAAAGAAAGAATTTAGGAAAATTTCCCACAACAAATGCCATCAGTGTGTCCAAGAGAATAGCCCGAGCTACATGGTGGTAGTTAAATTTAAATATAAACTTATTAAAATTATACAATATCAAAAATGCTGTTTCTCGGTCATATCAATCACATTCAAATGTTCAATAGCTTCACGCAGTGGAGGCCACCACACCAGACAACACAAATATAGAGGATTTGCATCACTGAAGAAAGGTTGGTTGGACAGCTCTGCCTAGAATAACGGATGAAAGCATATCCACTAAAGCACATGGTCATGGAATTTTGGAGCACCAGGGACAAAAAGAAGATCACAAAATCTTCCAGGAAGGGGAGTTGGGTCAAGACATTGAAAGGGTATCAAACTTTTCAACAACAATGCTAGAAAAAAGACTCTGTGTCTTCAAATTCAGAGAAAAAAGATATAGCCCACCTAGATTCTGTGACCAAATCATCAATCAAACATGAGTGTAGAACATAAAATTATCCTGACATGCACGTTCTTCAAAAAAATTTTACTCCTTGCATTATTCCTCTGAGAGCTACAAAAAGATGCTCTCTACCAAAACAAGGGAGAAGACCAAAGAACAAGACACTCATGGGATTTAGGAACAGGCAATTCAGCACAGAAGAGAGGTGAGGGGAAAGTCCATGTCAATGGTCCTGCAGAAGCCTCCAGAGCAAGCATCCTAGGCCAACGCAAGGAGAGAGCCTTGGGAGGACTTGAACTTGCAGAGAGCACAGTTACACTTTGGGTGGAAAATGGATGATGGGGCACAGAAAACTCATCAAATTACAACAAGGAACTCTTGATTCCAAGGAAAATGAAAAGTTGTCAATAACAGAAGAGAAAACATGGATGTGTGTGTTGCTCAACTGTGAATAGCAAGGACTTAAGTCATATTGATACAGACACCAAAAAAAAAAAAAATCCATATCCTTGTTTTGGGAAGGCAGAAGGTGAGTGTGAGGCAAGGAACATATTAGAAAATCAAACTCTCATCTTCCAGAGCAATCAAGAAACAGCTATATAAGCATGTCATTTAATGAGACAGCAATAAACAACAAAAGAAACTTGTAATTGTGTTGAGAATGGATTCGGGAATGCCAAAAAAAAAAAAACCAAACAAACAAAAAACAAAAACAACAGAGTGAACAAGACACCTCTAGTTTTCTTATAAACCTTGTAGAACCATTTGTTGTTTTCGAGCATGTACGTTGGGAGGAAGTCATTGTCGGTGTCCAGGTCCCAAAGTCCCACTCGAATCTGTCATTCACTCAATCAACCATGGACAAGACACTTCCAATCTTAATTCCCTGTTGTCACATAAGGAGGTTGGACTCCATGTTCTCCATGTCCAGGTACTAAGATTCCATGAGACAAGTTCAAAATGTCCAAGGTTGCAGACCTAAAAGATAGAGATAAAATGGAAGGATGGTGGCTGAGATAAGTAGCCAGTTTAAATATGTTGCAACCCAAATCAACTCACCAGTGATGACACATATTAGGTGTTTTCCTATGGCACTGCCTCACTGGCATAATCCTTGTTGAATATTAAACAACAAACTCACTTTGGCAAATGAACCTTTGGAAGGTCAGACCATAATCAGAATAGTACAGTTAGGTTGAGAATAGGAACTCAACTCACCCAAGGAACACACTATTATGAGACAACTCTAGTGCCTGTCACTATAAGTCAAGATTTCTTTGGAAGTTTCAATTCTCCTAATATATAACCACTGAAGTAGAACCTAAAAGACAGGGACGTGCATTTCCAGACATTATAATCACCAAAGAAAATTCCCTATGGAAAGTCACTGAAACATAATAGTTTCATACCCATTAAATTATCTGGGGTTCTTCCAATAAAACCCAATGCTGGGGAAGTTACTTTAGAAATGACAGAAGCCAGAATTTTTCAAATAACTCTCAGAAAAGAGGCAGCGACTATGCAGTATTCCCTTAGGACTTTCATAGGCTGATAGAAGTGGGTTCTCATTTTTGTTGTTGCTGCTGTTGTTTTTTGCTACACAGTCACTCAAACACTTACAAAAATATATAGTTCTCCAGTAATGGTAAATATATGGACAAATGTAAAAACCTGTATTATTGTAACTTTGGTTTACAATTCAACTTTTTATTCCCTTATAGGATTTAAAAGACAAAAGCAGAAAAAATAACTATAAATCCATGTTAATGGGTAGACACTATATGAAGATGAAATTTATGACATGAATCATATAAAGGCGGTGTGTGGAGCTGTAAAGGAGTAGAGTATTTCTATGCAAATGAATTTAAAGGACATTGTTATAACTGTAGGATGTTTGATGTAATCCCCATGGGAACCACAAAGAGAGTCTCTATAGAAGGCGCATGATAGGAAATGAGAAAAGAATCAAAATGTGTCAGTAAAAAAATCCACCAAACTCAAAAGGAAGGGAATCAGGGAGTAACCAAGGGGCAAACAGCTGCAAGACATTCAGAAGACATCGTAATGGTAACAGCAAGTCTTTCCCTACAGTAATTACTGTAATTATAAATATAAGCGGATTAAAGTATCCATTCAAAAGACATAGATTTTAGGATTGGGAAAAACGGAATCCAACTATTTTGCATCTAAGAGATTCACTTTAGATCTAATAACACACATAGGTTGAAAGTGAAAGGATGGAAAAAGATATCTACACAAATGAAAACCAACAGGGAGTAAGCGTGACTATAGTAATATCAGGCAAAATAGACTTTTATTCACTCCTCACTCCCTCTGCCCTAGTCAGATCCTCATCATCTCTGACCTAGACAATAACCACAGCCTCCTGGCTGGTTTCCTTTCAGACAAGACCTTTGCACATCTATTTAGGGTGCTCCCAGTTTATACCCCTCCTGCACTCAGGCATGACTTATGCCTTATCCAGTGAGAGGTAACCCCCCTGCTGAGTTCCCAAACCCTCTTCTCAACCACATACTACATTAGACAATGAGTATTTGCATCATAAAAGAAAGACATCCTCAGAAATCCAGTGACTGAGTCATCCAGCAAATTGACTTCCAGCAAATTGATCTGTGCCAAATTGAGCAGCTTCCTTCACTTCTGCATCTCAGGAGTGTGAATCTTAAAAAAAATTACCGGCTCTATGGGGTTTCATCACATTCCTGGAATAATTCTCGGAACCTAATTTGTATAACTTTTCTTAATCCTCCCAATTGAGGCTCACCAAGTTTAAATAACTAGATCCACCAGCATGCAAGTGGCAAAGCTGGTTAATGAATCCAGGGAGAACCTACTTTCTCAATCATTACATTCTATAGGCAAAGTAATCTTTACCCTCACATCAGAACAACTGCAGGGACCTCACTCTTTCAAATGTGTAACACACCCCTGTAAAGACACACATATACCTGTACACATACACACCGTTGCTACCATCACCACTAACACCAACTCCCTCCCTTGCCCAGAAAGTTCAGCTGATGGTCATGCCCCTGGAGAGTCCCCAGTGTTCTCTACTGCAGCCACGCAAGATGATGTCTCAGGGCCTCTGTTTCTGTATTGGTTATTGTTTGCTCTGTAACAAATTACCCTAAAACTTAATGGCTTAAACAATAATTTCATTGTCTCATAATCTGTGGCTGAGGAATTCAGAAGTGTCTTAGTTGAGTGATTCCAGCTCAGAGTCTCTCATGAGGTTGCAGCCAAGCTGTTTGCTGAGGCTGTTGTCATTTGAGTCATTTGAAAGCTGGAATGGACTAAATAATCTATTTCAAAGGTAGCTGGCTGATGGGCCTGGAAAGTCAGGGCTGACTGTGGCAGGAGGCCTCAGTTCCCTGCCATTTGGCTACTTGGGTGTCCTCACAATGTGGCAAATATTTTCCCAGAGTGAGTGATCCAAGAGGGAAGAAAGTATGAGCCTCCATGTCTCTTATGACTCATCCATAGAAGACACACATCACCATGTCCACAGTATCCTAGTGGCTCCATAGATCAACTCTATCTATGTAGGAGGAGACAATACAAGTGTGTGAATGTCTCAGCAGGAAAGAATCACTGAGGATACTCTTGAAAGCTTGCCACCACAGCCAACAGCCACAATGTGCTCTACTGAGAGGTATATCATGGAACACGAAGACTTGGAGTCATGATGTCCCAGCATGTGATAGGTGGTCAATAAAGTCAATACTCTTTTTTTCACTTTTCTCCTGAACCATGTGACTGTCTACCAAAATGAGCATTTTTACCATGCAAAGATCAAGTTTTCTTTAAAGAAATGAGAAGCTTCATTTAAAAGGTTTACAAACTGGGGAAGTACACCCCAACTAGCAAATTGATATGTGATCCCCCCTTGATATAGGGTCGCTGGGTTTTAAAGGCAAAAATTGCATGGTATACAAGGCTAAGTCTGAGTTCTGTTCTGTTTGGTTGCCCTTTCTCGTTACAGTTTGTCTTGTGTCCAGGACTCTGCAAATGTTCTAACCACAGGGAAAAACTACTGGATTGTTCTCTGGCCATCTGGAGACATTCAAGGTTAAAATATAATTTTCTGTTTCTGCCCATAGTTCAGCCTTGAGGTCATCATGGTAACAGTCACATTGATTCTGGCTTCATCATTTCTCTTTTTTATCATTTTCCCCTTTTGATCATAGGTTCACAGGATTACACCTTTAATCAATTCACAAACTATTCAGGTCCCTCGATGCAAAATTGCCCCTTGGCTGTTTGGGTTCCATCCAATCCCACATAGGAGGCATCAAAGGGCAGCATAGGCTGAACATAGGTGGTTACTGGAGCCAGCATCATGTGTGTTGCTTGTGGTGGAGTGGCATCCAGGTGCTGCTGTATCAGACTTAGTCAGAGAAGGGAGGGCTTGTCAGCAAGCTACTATTTTATCAGAAGTCTTTCTGTAGTTCTGAAAAACAAGTTCAGAAACTTGATTACTTTGTTTCCCTCATCAATCTTGTGGGTAAGAGGCATGGTTTCACCCTAATCCAGGCAAAATTTTAACTCTTTTGTTCTTGGTTTCAATCGCCACTGTCTTATTGATCCTTCCTCAATCTTAGAGAATGGGGACAAAGACCACTCTGGTTAATTCCCGCTGTGAAAGGGCAAAGATTAGGGTCAATGAAGTTGCTCTACTTTTGTTTAAAAGGACTTTTTGGAACCAAGTGGGGATAATGAGGAACAACTTGCATGACTAATATTTTAGTACTCTAGCCAATGACTTTGGAAGAACAATTAAGTCCACATTTTATGATTGCATAGACAACCATATATATTAGCAAAATAGCCAAAATTTTAGAATCCCCTCCATAATGGACCTCAGTTCTTTGGGAATCTAGGAGAAGAGGCCTGTACACCAACAAGTTTGGTTCAAGAAGTAAGGTAAGAATCTAGCAGTCATTTATTACATATTTCTAGAAGATTGTCTTCTGGACAGTAACTTGCAGTCTGTCAGGGGTTCATTTGTCCATTCGGAGAAGTCAGTGTTTAGAGTGTGAAGCCAGCCAAGGTTTGAGTGACCCTGGTTGTGATCTTCTTCTATAGCAAAGTTCTCCTTCCTGTGGCATTGCTAATATGGGTTCACCCAGTGGGGATGATCTTCTGGGTGCTTGCACTTCCAGGATTTGAATGGGACCCAGTCTTCATGAGAAAGATAGTGAAAAGGGACATCTGACAGTGTCTAGTTACTTAATTTCAGTTCCCACCAACTCTTTTGGATAAGCTCTAGAACAAAGGAATTGTCTCCTAAAGTTAGACCCATACTGTGTAAGCAAGTAACCAGGTATTTAAGAAAAAGAATTTCTAGGTAAAAAAAGAGAAAAACAAGGGTAAGGGTTGGAGCAAAGTATACATCAATTTCTGAGCCCAGAGAACAGCCAGGTAAAAAAAAATTCTGGATGTTAGGATCAAAGTATCTTTTGCAATTTGAAATGTCTCTGATAATGTCATTGGTTGTTCAGGCAAAATTTTGAATGGCTTACACAGCAACAGGCATGAGGATTGTCTAATCATTCCCTATTGCGTGATCTGTCCTAAGTTTATATCAAGTTTTCCAGTTTCAGTTTACAGGGCTTCAGGAAAAAAAGGTGGTTTCAGTTCTCAATATTCCAAATGAGAAGGTTGGAAAAAATTGAAAATATTAGTTTGCAGATCTTTACCAGATATTTGAGGTGAGTAGGATTCAGGAGCCACTACACATTACAGATAGAAAACAAAAACCTCAAAGACAATTAACAGAACCAGAACCTATTATCCACAAATGTGTTATACTTTCTACTGAAACATAAAATTTCTCCCTAAAATCGTCCTCATTTCTACCAATGATAGCCAAATTGAGGCTCATTTGTTTGTAAAATAAGTCTATCTTTATTAAACTTGGCCCAATTATTTACCTAAGTAGAGCAAGAATAGCAATTGATTATATAGGGTCTTTTCAATCTGCTTTGCTGGAACTTTTTACAAGGAATCTCGGATTGAAGTTTCAAACTTTCTTGAGGCCAGGAAGGTCAGGCAAATGACTTGTCATCAGACACCGTCTGCAATTCCTATAGACCTCAGTGAATTCCTCTCTTCTTGAGATACCCCAAAATATCCTGAGGTTTGTACACCTGTCAGGGAAGTGACCTTCTTTACTCACCCCAAGGTTGCTGGGAACCCTGTAAGCAAGGTACCAAGACAATATTTCCAAGCAGCTTTATTTGTCCCATAAAGTCAATCCTTGTTTCTTCAAACGGTTTGATCATATCCAAGTTTTTGCCTGCTTTTCAAATATGGCATTCCAGTCAAAGCCTTGGTAATATACCCAGTTTTTCCAACTGTGTCCTGTTATAAGGGGAACCAATTCTCTTTGAACCTGTGCAAACAACTTTATTGCCATGAAAATAAGAATAGTTACTTATCAACAGTTTCCAAACTCTGGAAGGGTCAAGTAAGGAGAAAAAGATAAATTCTTCAATTCTGCATACAAAATGCTAGGTCATAGTTAGCTTAAGAGAACATATTTCCTTAAATTAAGAAAAACAAAACATTAGAACCTCTTCCTCAGTTCAAGTAGTCCCATGTAATTTAATATTTCTTCCAGTTGAATCTAGTTTTTCCATTAGCTTTCCTATGTTTTCCTGATGATTGAGGATTATAGATACCAAGAAGTTTAAAAGTTTAAAAATCCAAGAAGTCTAAAAGGTTTTTCTTAATGTTTGTATGGTTTACCCAGTGACATGGGTGCCTCAATCACTGGAAACTGTGGAAAGTATATTCCAGGTGGGTAATACGTTTTCCAACAATGTCTTTGCCATTGTGACATTATCAGCTTTGTGGCAAGAGAGGGCTTTAAACCATCCAGAAAACATACGTATAATCACAGGAGCATAATGCTAACACATATTAACTAGAATTTGAATGAAATCCAGCTGCAGGTGTTCAAAGGACCCACAGGGAGTAGTTGTGAGGCCTCTCGGGACTGAAATAGTTTTTCTTCTTTTTTTTTTTTTTCTTATAAGGATTGGCGCCTGAGCTAACAAGTGTTGCCAATCTTTTTTTCCTGCTTTTTCTCCTCAAATCCCCCCAGTACATAGTTGTATATTTTAGCTTTGCTTCCTTCTAGTTGTGGCATGTGGGATGCCACCTCAGTGTGGCCTGAAGAGTGGTGCCATGTCCACACTCAGGATCTGAATCTGTGAAACCCCAGGCTTCCAAAGTGGAGTGCACAAACTTAACCACTGAACAACGGGACTGGCCCCAGAAATAATTTTTCTTAATGCATTATTGTGAGTGAAAGAATGTAAAAACAAGAAAATGGGGTTGCCAGGCAGCCAGAATAAACAAGCAGCCATCTTGGGTTTCCTATAGCCCTTACTGTTTAATTTCCCATAGTCCCAACTGTTTTTATAATTTACAGCTTTTGTTAACATGACTGAATTTCTCTGATTCAAGAGCAGACTGCTGCTGTGTTACAAGGACATCAAGATGGCAAAAGTCTAGCAATGAGGAATTCTTTTTCCCCAGAGAAGCAAAATGACTTTATCCACGTGTCATAAGTTTTATAGGTTCTGTTCTTGCTGCCTTTGCATGATAGTCAGCTAAGGGCACTTTCCTGAGGTTTAGTGTGAGCCTCAATTTTGATGACACACAATATTTTGTACCAGGAATTTCACATAATTTGTATTAGGAATTTGTACTAGGAATTTCACATAATTTCCGAACTCTTATAACAAGTCCTTACAAAGACATAACATAAAGAAGGCTTAATGTTATTTCTTATTTGATAATGCATTCCATGTCATATAACATATCAAATAAGTCTAAGTGGTTTACAGTCTCCTTCTCTACAGACGCAGAGAGAGCAATGTTTTGAATAGTCTGAGGGCCCACTGGAAATTCCCAAAGTTCCTTTTTCAGTCAAAAGAAAAACTTTAAGTGGGATTCAAACTATTGGAGAAATTTGTGAAAAATATCAAAAGGTTTTAAGCCACTTGTTCAAATAGAAAACAATACTTAGTTATCCATTCAATCAAAGTGACAACAGAAGATGTCAAAGGCAAGCAGAGAGAGTAAAACAGTTTAAAAAACACTGAACAGAGAGATTTCAGTCTTTTTGTATAGAGGAAATTATTTTAACACAATATAGATTTTCTGTCTTTTAGGTAAACTTACCCATAAATTTAAAAAAAACGTTTTGCAATTTCTCTATCAAGAGCAGACTAAAACTTCAAGAAAATTATCCCTTTAAGAGATGGAAATCCAAATTCTACCTTTGCACCAATATAGTTTTTTTTTTTTTGAGGAAGTGTACCCCTGACTAACATCCACCACCAATCCTCTTCTTTTTGCCAAAGAAGATTGGCCGTGAGCTAACAACCATGCCAATTTTCTTCTACTTTATATGTGGGATGCCTACCACAGCATATCTTGACAAGTGATGCATACGTCTGCACCTGGGATCCAAATTGGCAAACCCTGGGCTGCCAAAGCAGAATGTACGAACTTACCACTGGGTTGGCCCCTGAACCAGTATACTTTTGATATTAAAGCTTATTTACTTTATTGGATTTCTTGTAATCTTAGCCAACTTGATCATACACAAACTCTTTCCTCTGGGTTTTACTTCTACAAAGCACATGTCACTTGCTTTTTACATTCAGAATTTGTTCCATGCCTCCTTTGCATTTTTCTTTCCTGGTGTTTAAGGATAAATTTATCTTTCTTAACAAAACAAACAAAAATATGTTCATTCTTTATATCTTCTTACTGAAAACATATATCCTATTGTCTACTTTTCATAAACATTTTCTCAATTTCAAAACTTACAAAATTTATCTAGAAAAGAAATAACGCCAGCCAGTTGTTACAGAATATTTACAGATTTGACTTATAGAGCATAGCATAATTGCCTGTGCATTACATTAAATGAATATAAACTCCTTCTATGTACTATAGTTGAAATAAATCATACACATTTGGAAATTACAGTATGAGATTCACTTGTGTGTATAGGTTCATCCTGCATGCTCTGCTTAACTGGGAGTGATAGAACAGGCAGAGGTAAGAAGATTCTCACGTTATTGCTGAAGTGTGTCAGCCTTTGAAGAGCAAGCTTTTCTTTCAATTATGTTCAATAGCTTTTCTGGGGGTATTCTCTGTTGTTGTTGTTAATATCTAGTAAAGCCATATATGATGACACTCATCTGTGTTGTGTTGACTTCAAAAGATGCTTATTGTGGCAAAGTTCTGCTGCTCAGATCCCCCACTCCTCCAGGAAAAGCTTCTTACCTTAAGATTGGTCCCAGTCATGAAGCACCATGGCTAGAATGTGGCTTTTTCCTCTCCAGAAATGTATTTCTGCTTCTTCCACCTCAGTCAGTGCTGTCCATTGTTGTGGGGTTTCTTTTAAACCAGGTTCTTGTTCTCTTTCAGGGGTAATTGTTCCAAGTGTAGTTGTAAATTTGTTGTGTCTCTGGAAAAAGGTGAGTTTGGAGTCTTCCTACACCACCATCTTTTCAGCAATCCAAATAGAGCTCTTTTAGAAATTATACTATACACAGGCAGACAAATACATATAAAGAAAGACTTACATACATAGACACAAACAAAGATCTTAAAAACTTTAGCCATGTCTCAGGAACAAAACTCAAAAGTATAGTTAGATCTAAATTGCTCGCTGGCAGATGGATCTGCTCAGATGGCTAAGATTTTTACTAAAGAGTCTTTTCTTTCTTCTGTAAGGATTCTTTTTAGAGCTGTTTTTGAAGTCATTTTGTCTTCTAGACAAATTCAGCATATTAATAAAAGAATGCATTCCATTGTCTCTGAGAGGTTTCAAATCCTCTCTTTTAAGGGTGACTCTTAAGGTGGACTTATCTGACAAAATGTTTCCCCATAATGACCACTATAATTTCAAATTATCTCAAAACTTTACCCATTTTCACTTACTTAGTTTTAGATCAAGAATTCCATGGGACTTGAATTAGGGCAGCTCAGCAGAGGAGAGAGCAGCAGCAGATTTGGTTTTGTTTCACTGGCGTGGTCACCAGTATAGCGGATGCCCTCCAATCTGGTATGATTCTTATTTAACTATTTCTGTCTTTTCTTTTCTTTTCTTTTCTTGTCTTTTTTTTTTTCTCTTTGGTTGTCAAAGATCTGCCCTGAGCTAATGTCCACTGCCAATATTCCTCTTTTGGGTTTGGAGCCACCACCACAGTGTGGCCACTGACAGAAGAGTGGTGTAGGTCCACACCCAGGAACTGAACCCAAGCCACCACAGGGGAGTGTGCCAAATTTAACTACTATGTCATCAGTGCTGACCCTTAATTATTTTTTTAAAGATGAAAATAGAGATTCCTTATTTTGTTTCTAAGCCTCAAAAATATTAAAATATGCTTTCCATTGTCTTTGAGAGGTATGATATCCTCTCTTTTCCAATTGCATGTGCAATCAAACCAATTGGGGAATATGACAGCAGCCTAACTGTGGCCAATGTAATTTTACATCATCTCTAGTAATTTGGACCCAGGTGACAAGGTGCATGCAAGTATTTGGTCTATAATTTTTCTACACAAAGGCCACAGAAGAGTGGAAGGTGACTGGCCATCTGTTCCCTCTTTAGAACAAGCTTTAGAACAAAAGGTGCCCATTCTAAATTGAGAAACATCTCTGAATGGAGCAACTTTCCTTTAAGCCAGCTGAACCTTAAACAAACCTGAAGTTGAGGGATTTCCCCTCTTAAGGAAACCTGAAATTGAGCAATTCACCTCCTGAGTGATTCCCCTCCTTAAAGAAAACTTCAGACTCCACCAAAGGATGGAACATCAAGGATTTGAGAGGGCCATAACTTTATCCTCTCCCTGAGGCCAACAGAGATGCAGAGGAGAAGACAAGGGGCTCCATACATGCTGGCATGCAGTGTCTAGTGGTCACCAGGAAACAATCAGGTGGGAGCTTCACATCCCCTCCCTGTCACCAGAAATGTCAACTGAAATGAACAGCTTTACAAAACAAACATATAAAGTTTTAAAGAAAAGAGAGACTTTATTTAAAAGGTTTACAAATCAGGGACATATACCTCAACCCACAAGTAGGCCCCTCAGACTAGGGTGGTTGGGTTTTTAAAGACAAAAAAATTGCAATGTATACCAGGCTAAGTCTGAGTCCAGTTCTCATTGGTCACCCATTCCAGTTACAGTTCATCTTTTGCCTAGGGTTTTCCAAATGTTCTAACTGCAGGGAAAAATCACTGCATTGTTATCTGGCCACCTGAAAACAGATAAGGTTAAAAGGCAATTCTCTATTTCTGCCCAATTTTCAGCCTTGAAGTGGTCACGGTAGATATTACATCAACTCTGGCTTCATTCTTGTCTATTTATTTTATCATGATTCTTAGTGTCATCCTGCTTACACCCCAGCACTACTTCCCCTGAGTTGACGCACTACCCCTCTGCTGCTTCCTGTGATTCATAGTAACTTAAAAGTTTATTCCTTTCTCCAGTTTCCCTGAGTTCTCATCTCCCTTCTGGGTCCTATATATCTTATTCTACCTGAAATGAAGAAGAGATGTTCCATTTATCTATTGTGGCATAATAGAACACCCTAAAAGAGTAAACAGTAAGGATATTTTATTTTGCATGTGAATCTTGGGTTGACTAGGTTCAGCTGGGCAGTTCTTGCTTGGAGTTTCCCATGAGATCATAGACAGGCTAGAGTAAAGGTATCTTGAAGGTTTTCTTCATAGGTCTGAGTTGGAAAGACTCAAATAACAGGGGTTGAAATACCATACCTGGGTCTCTTAGGACATTTCTGTCTTACTTGATAGATACACAGATGATAATAGATAGCTAAATAGACAGATATATAGATAGATATAAATGATGGAGTAATGGATAAATATAGATAGATGACTGAGTGATAGAGACAGATAGATAGACAGATAGATGGTGTGTAGAATGATATATACATTCATATACATTTACACTGTTACACTCACAAGAACTTTTGGTATGCTCAAATTAGATTTTATTTTGACAGGAAAATTCTTGGCCTAAAGAAGCGAATATGGAAGTTTAGATAACCAACTGATGACCTTCCAACCCCATAAGCAAGCATGTGCTCTGCAGAAGTTTTCAGCCAGCCAGTCAAGGAGAGGAAGTAAATCACTGAATTAAGCAACATAAAACTGACAATTCTGTGGTGCTGCCTATTTCTGACCCTTGAATAGATAAACCTATCTCATCTAAGCATTTCATGTATCCTGAACACCGTACAACCTGAACATGACCAGCAACACTTGTCGGAACTCTGGGACCAGAAAAGCAATTCTAAGGGAGGGCAGCAGAGGGCCCACATGAATGCAGTGGGAGCGTTTCCCTTGAGTCACTGCAGCACATCCTCCTCAGTGTTTCCCATGCTTAGCTGTGATGACAAAGGCACTCCTAAAATGGGGATGTGTATAGTGTTCTTAGGGAACTTATTAAACAGCATCATTTGTGACACCAAAGATTTCATACTTAAATCTCAATGAGAGATGTATGCAATGATTTTCTGAAATGGTAGATGAAGCTGGACTTGAGAATTGTGGAGCCCAAATTTCAAAACCAATATTGGCCTCCTGAGGTCTCAGGATAATATGTCAATCAAAATAATAGCTGACATTTGTTAAGTGCTCACTGCATGCTCGGTGGTCTATGTCATATATACTTCACAAACATCATCTGATTCCATTGTAACTTGAGATAGGTGCTGTCATTATGCCCCTATTTTGCAGATGGGTACTCTGAGGCACTAAGTACTAACATATGAAGGTTTTAAGTAACTTGCTAAAGGTTGTACTAGTAAGTGTATGTAGTGTAGGGAGGTACCATACCCCTTTCATTGGGCTGTGTACCCATCCCCAATTGCTGGGAGTATTGGCTCTTACTAGCTCAGAGATGCCCCATTCTCTGGAGAATCACCTTGGTCAACTAAAACCACATCACCTGGGAATTTAAGCATTTTCCCAAAGCCACTGATTGCTCTAGACTCAGTGATGGACTGAGCTGGGATTCAACCCAGGACCTCCAGCTACAGAGCCCTCCATCTCTCAATCACTCTGTAGTGATGCTTCCTTATATTAAAACAGTACAAGTAAAATTAAAGTGAGAGAGGGGGAGAACTGTATAAGCCAAAAGGTTCTTTTGTGGCTCTTAGCCCCACAAACAATCACAAACTTACTAAGATCTCTTCAAAGAACTATTTTCCTAAATCGTGTCAGAATAAATTGCAGATCTGGTTATTTCATAAACCTCTGTATTTCCTACAAACAAGGATATTCTCCTACATTACCACAACATGACCACCAAAGTCAGGAACTTAATGCTGCTACATTACTGCCATCTAACCCTCAGAGCCCGTTGAATCCTCTTGGTTGTCCCAACAATGTCCTTTACAGCAGAAGAAGAACCGTGCCCATCTGTTGTGATTTGACGTCATCTCTATTTAATCTCCTTGGATCTGGAACACTTTTGGGTTTCATGACTTTTAGTCTTTGAAGATTACAACCCAATTACAGACCATGAGTAGAACATTCCTCAGTTTGGGTTTGTCTGACTTCTTTTAGGATTTCTTTCAGGTTTTTCTCCTTGGCAGGACTATCACAGAGGTAATGCTGAGTTCTCACTGAGTCCCATCAGGTGACACTCAATCAATTTATCCCATTTCTAGTGAAGCTCTCTCTGACCACTTGATTAAGGGGCTATCTGCAAGGTTTTTCTACTGTGAAGCTACCCTTCTTCCTGGTAATTAATGGGTATTTTGAGCAGCAGTATTTTGAAACTGTGTAAATGTCCTTGTTGAACTACAAATTATCCACTTATTTATATATTTATGTATGTACACATTTTCCTTTTTTATTCAATGGGTCACTGATCATGCAGTGAGAACTTCTTTATTATGATTGTTAAACTGCCCGATTTGGTCAGTGGAAGCCCCTAGGGCTGGCCTCCATGTCTTGTTGACATCTCCCCATCACTGTTTAGCATTCTCTTGCTCTCTAGCACAACAAGATGTTTGAGGTTCATCTTGTGCTTTCTTCATCCCAGTCCTGGAATTCTCTAAGGAGTCCTAGTTCCTTGTAGTGGAAAATGGTATTTATAAGCCAAGATGTGGCACCAGGTATACTCACTGCTATTAGGGTGTCACTGTTTCTAAGCCACAACAGTAGAGATAAGTAGGGAAAGATAGTTTTTATTTCTACACACATGCACACCCCTAACTATCTATTATGTATCAATAATCTATCTATAAAGAAAAGCATGAATTTACACTGATACATTCAGTTCCAATCTCTGATACCACAGGGTTCATTCTGATTTTCTCCCTTTTACAGTCAGAGACTCTATTCTCCAACAGTGAGAAACCTGGCCCTCGTCATCCTTAATATAATTACTTATTTGATCAATCCCCCTTTATATGGCCAATCCTGACTCTATCACTTTCCACTCATCACACCGTCCACACCCTACTTTTGTTCTCCACACCCTATTGAGGCTCTGGCTTCTCTTGCCATACCATCTTTTCACAGGGACCCCCTTCGCACCTTGCTTGGGCTCCCACACTCGTTCCAAACTACCCCTCAATGTGCACAGCCTCCCCACACTACTTGGTCTCTGACTTGGAGACACTTTGACTCCCTTCTTTGCTCCCATTTCCCAATGTGAGGCTGCTCACCTTGCTGTGTGCCACCTACTGGCTTTAGGATTGAATTATCCAGAAAGGGAAAAGGAGGGAAGGGAAAGGAGAAGAAGGAAGGTGAGGGAAGGGGCAGAAAAGGAAAAAGAAGAACTTTGCACCTGCTGATACCCACTGAGACTGATGAATATTTGTAGCCTCTCTGCCCAATCAACTGACCTATCAACCATTCCTTATTTCATCTCCGTTGTGTTAAAACAGTTGGGAGCTGGGGATAAAGTGCAAAGAGGTATAAGAAAACATGTTGCCAACCATCAACAAAGTCATGGGAGGTACGATAAAATCATTTAATCAAAACTAATAATATAAGTGCCTCGGATGAGAGTTATAAAAAATATGCGCCCCCAAAATTGGAGAATTAAACTATGAATACACTTTCCAAGCACGATGCAAAGTCATGGTGGATTAACTCTCACATACCTTAAAAATCAAATGGGAGCCCTGAAAAAGGCCCCACTCAACCAGTGATTGTGATGCTTGAAAATCTTTAGTTACTGGATCACAGATTCAGTTCTATAGATTCTCCCTAATATGTATGAAGGCATCAGATAATACTTTTGTAAACAGATGTTTATAAACTTGTTTAATATAAAACTTTATAGAATATTCAAAATGAAAATGTGATATAAATGTCTCTACTACAATCACTACAATAATTCTTGTTTTCATTAAAGTTTGTTGATAAAATTGTTGAGAAAGTTTTATTCTTGATCAGTGCTTAGGAAGAGTAGATGGTACTAACTGGGGGTGAATGGAGAATCAGATAAGCTGAGTCCACATATCTGGCACTTACTTTGTCCCCCCCTTTATATCACACAAACATGTGATACTCTAAGTAGACACTGAGAAAGCTCAATGAATGTAAGAATCCATAGGCATCCATCAAGTGGAGTAGGTTAAGATAATCTTTATTCTGGATTTCATTCACAAAGTAAATTGAGGTCTCTCCTGTTCTGGGATACAGCTTCCTTGAAGACCAAAGCAGAAGACCTCAGGGAAAGTCAGGCTCCACTCATGGTCCCAGCTCTGGACTCAACTTTTAGAACAATTGGTTTTTCTGGTTGAAGAAATCCATAAGTGACTAATTTCAGGGGAATCTGAAACAGTTAAAAAGCACATGAGAACTGAGTAATGAAGTCCCACCAAGAACAGAAGCAAAGTATACAAGCTACATTAAGGAAAATAATGCTTCACAAACATGTGGACATTAATTTTAGTGTCATGTATCTTTGATTATTTACATTGATTCTATAAGCTGGGTCAGATTGGATACTGAAAGTTTTAGCTGTCCATTCATTCAAAAAATTATCTATTGAACATGTATTCTGCACCAGGCTGGACACTAAATCATTCTGGTTTGTATTCCTTTTAGATCTACATTTTAAATAAAAGAGATGAACATTTAAAATTTAAACCAGAATCTGAAGCATTATAGCAAACTATTTTTAAAAGCCATATAGAATTAATTTTGTATACATTAGCACTTGCAATGTAATCCTGAATGGGCCTTACACCTTTTTGTTGTATAAACAATCCTTGACTTTCTAAAGAGTCCAGTCACCTCTTCCATTGGAACTCATCCAGCTTCATGGTGAGAAGAGGTCTTTGTGAAGCATTTTGCCTATTCTCTAATATCTCTTGGCTCCCATGTGCAGGGCAGATGGTGAAGTTCTGAAGACCTACAGTGTTTTGATACTTTTAGCTCCATTCTCACTCAGTCACCCCTTCAGTGCTGTGGGACCCAGCAGAAGAGCAACCTTCTGAACTCAGTTGATAAAATACCAGTAAATTGCCATGAAGGGTGAGAAGCACCAGCCTGTGGATGACTGGGAGCTCACAGGGAGTGTCTGCTCCATCACATGTGTATGAGAGACCTGTTTTTTCTCAGGACTTGGTCTCCTGTTGGTTCACACTTACAGGACTGCCACACAGCTTCCCTAAAGTCACAAATGAGATGGAAACTATCTCTATCCTCCTCTACCTGAAGAAAGCATACTTAAGAGAAGGAACTGTATATTAAATGCATAAGTCACAGAAATAAGCCTTATCACAGGGCCTTGCTTGATATGAGTCAATGTCTTCTGTTCTGTTCTCCAGAGGACAGATTCCACATCTTTCCATAAATATAAAACCTCGTTATTTTATAATTTCAAATGGCATACGTATCCTCTGCAAACAGACACACACAATATGCACATACACAAATGTCAGTTGTTAAATTTTTCAAATTAAAATTGTTTAAAATTTGTCTCCAAGAGCTCTAAATCAACTTCAAACTACTCCTTAATCATTTACTGGATGACTGCAAGGCACCGTTGGTAGTCTATGAAAGCAATAATGTGAGGTGCTAAAGTTAAAGATATTCATAGGTACAAAGAAAACATAGAGAACAAAACTGGCTTGTTTCAGGACAAAGTATAAAGTTAGGTGGTCTGACCAATGACATCAGCCTGCAGTAACTAATAATAGAGCAGAGGAGAGGGTGGGCTCTAGACTGTGAGTGGAAGACTCCATGGAGGGGCTTGGGTATTGAAGGAGGACTTGAAAGGTGAGAACATAATGTGGAGAAAAGCAGGAAGAATATTCGTTGAGTCATTATTAGGACATAAAAGACAGACTGGAGCAGCGTTCCTGGAAGGTGAGATCAAAGAGGCAGGATGACCCTGGACTATGGAAGTCCCTCACATCTGGTATAAATGCTTTCAATCCATGATTCTCAACCTAGGCTGCACATGAGAAACTATGGGGATGCTTTTAAGCCACATTCTGGGAGAATTATTTTACAATTTCTGAGACAATCTAGGCATAAGGATTTTTTTTTTTACTAATGTTATGATAGATTACAACCTTGTGAGATTTCAGTTGTACATTTTTGTTAGTCATGTTGTGGGTACACCACTTCCCCCTTTGTGCCCTACCCCCACCCCCCCCTTTTCCCTGGCATAAGGATTTTTTAAAGCCCCCTGGTTATTTCATTATAAAAAGAGTGGTTGAAAACCACTGTCATGAAGCTTTAGTAGGTTCTGGTGGAAAAGATCATCCTTCAAAAGTCATGACGTGGTAGTCACTGCACGTCTTGACTGTGCACACTTCCCCTTCCTTCCAGGGGACTTGAAACCAAATTTAAAACTTTGCTCAGCTTCAAAGTACTGGGCATAATCACACACGCTAACTGTGTTGACTCTACCTGACTTTTACATTTAGGTCTTTATAAAGCCACAGTCTTAGCAATCCAGAACAAAGGATCCCTAAAGTTCACAGATGGTTCAAAATAGATTCTCTGGCCAATAGAATGAATTACTATTTGAATAGAATACATTCTTTTATATATCTATCTATCTATATATATAAAATAAATATATATGAATATATAAAAATATATATTTATAAATATATATAAGTATATAAATATAAATATATATAAAATATATATTAAATAAATATATATATGTAGAATATATATATGTAGAGAGATACTCCTTCAGTTAAAAAAGAAAAAAAAACCTCCCAATAAAACATTATTTATGTAGGAAGTTAACTGTCTGACCTGTGTTTCTTTACAAGGTTTGAAGGAGAAGTTCTGCAGCACTCTGACAACAGCAACTTTCATGTTCATCAGAGCAAACCTCATGCCAATGCAGTTTCGGGGGCCATTTCCAAAGGGCATATATATATAAGGATTTATGCTGTCCTTGTTCTCCTTGCTGAACCTGGATCCACAATAGTAGATGAAAATAAGTTATTGAAACATAAAAAGCACAAGAACTACAGGTTTGGAGTTTTCACTTAGACTCCTCAACCAATGGTATACAAGATGCCCTTGTGGGTAGTCATTGACATCCTGCTATCGGTATTTTACTGAGACAGTTAAAAGCTACAGATCCTTTCCATTCCCATGACTCTATAGGAGCTTTCAGTCTTGTTGAGGAGATGAGTCAAATGCTGTGTAAAAACAAAATTTATCTTTAAACATTAAAACTGTTTCCAGGGTGGTGAGATGTTCACAAAAAGAAATGAGAGTGATTGAAGGAAAAGTAGGTCTCTACCTGAGCTAACTTATGTTGGTCATGTGCGCATGGAGGAAAGAAGCAGGAGAAATGTCTCCCATTATTTTCATTGCCATTTTCCCTCCTCCCCTTCCCCACTCCTCCCTGTCTCTCTCTTTCTCTGTCTCCCATAGAATAGCTCATATCAGATGATTTTCATAGGAGTAAGATGCTACTCTACAATAGCATAATCACTGACTTCCTTGTCTATGCATTCCACTAGGCTTTAAATTCCTTCAAGGTTAGACTCATGTTTTATCCAAATTTCATTGTTCAATTTTTTATTATATTAAGGAAAAAATGTGGATTTGGAAAAAGTGATAATGACATTGTGGTTATGTATTCTTTAAAGAGCCTTCATATTTTGGAGAACATTCAAGAAAATTTCATATGATGGGCCTTAAAATAACATTAGAGTTAGGAGAAGGGTAGCAGCGGTGTGTGGATTGGGTAGCTGACATGGGTTGATGGTTGCTGGGTAAGTTTTGTTGGGCACATATAGATGCATGAAAACAGTTCCAAAGACGTGTGTAGGGAATACGGTGTGTATATGTCAAATACACATATACTTGTGTTTGTCGAAAATTTTCCATAAAAAATTCCATAGAGTAAATCGTAACAATGTTTAAAAAAATAGAATGTAGGAATGTTTGTGGCAAAATCAGAGAACTGAAGAGAGCAGTAAGGAAAACCATAAAGGAAACAAAAGTCCATATTCCTAAAATCAGATAATAGTTCACCAAATAATGGTATATGCATAAAATTACACACACAAACACATATAGCGTAACATGGATGTTGTTTATAGTTTACTGTTACATAAAGTAAGCAGTTCAAAATCAATATAACACAACTTTAATTTCTAAAAATTAATATATGCAAAGAACCGTGTCCATAAAGACATACATCACACTATCAGTGAGATTGCTCTTAAAGTATTGGAACTGTGGACGGCTATAATTTTCTTTTATCTAGTCTAAAGATTGTAAAATTTTGAAAACAAATAATGATCATGCTTGTAATGAGATTAAAAAACATACAAAAATTAAAATATGTACAAATAAAAGATTGTACAATCACAGGTTTGTCATCTATATTAAGAGGCATCAGAATATCCTTGAACCAGCCTGAACCAACATGGGTTCCCTTTCCCAAGGGCCTTGTACCTTTCTGGATGGAACTCCTCAGGTTGTGGCCAGAGCTCTGTGTCTCGGTGAAGAGCAAAGGATGGCACCATCACCACTGTTCCTTTGGGAATGAATACCCCACCAAGTTCCACATCTTTCTTACAGGTCCTTTCAATTCTACCAGCAACTGGGAATAATCTGAGAGACTCATTCAACACCATGTCAAGATACTCCATCTGTACCAGAGCATCATAGGTGGGAGGTGCCTGGGAACAAAGAAACAGATTTTGATAAACTGAGAAATGGGATCAACTTTCCACTCAGCTTATGCAGGACTACTGAAATGTTAGGAGTAAAAAAAAAAAATTTATTTTGGTAAAGGACCTTAGCAGTTATAGACACTTTAATATCTGTCATCTCCTTTGACCTCCTCGATGGCTCATTGAGATGTGTAGAGTAGCTATGACTATGGGAGACTGTTGGGACAATCTTTTAACTAGGTCCCAAAATCCCTCACATTACCATGTAGGAATTTTCTTTTCTCATGTGAACAAATGTGCCTAATATATTATGACCCTTACTCTTAAGTAAAATACACTGAAGTCACTGTTCCCTTTCAAAGGACAGGCCACATATCTCTACCAGGGAAAGAGAACGTGTAAAAGAGCAAATCCTCAATTCCACATAAAGTTTTTCAGTTGAAAATCCTGCTTGCTAACACTTTAGCTTATATATAAAAAATTTGGAAACACTGAATTATACAAAATCTCTATAAATAACTTGAGGAGAAACTAGTACCGTTCTAAACCAAATATGACAAAGAGAGGATAAGAAGGAATGCTACCAGGACAGACAACTTCATTTCTCTTGAAAATTTTAAGAACACCAGATCCTCACTCTCAGCCCCACCCACTGTTGCTGGAACAGTCTCCTAACCGTCACTTCAGGATTTGACTCTAAGCTCTGAAGATCTGAAAAACCCACTCCAGCCCCAGAGGGCAGGTGTCTTCACAACCGCAAAGAATTCCAGTTTTGGCAGAGATCTTAAAACTGTGTGGACAATATGTGGCTATCATCTGGTGTTATATTGAAGAGGCAATATTGCAGAGGTTAAGATTTTGGCTCAGGAACCAGACACCCTGGATCACAGCTCAGCTTCTTCATCACTAGTTGTATGACTAGTGTATGAAAGGTATTTCATCTCACTGCAGCTTAGTTTCTGATATGTTACATGGAGATAATTAGAGTTTACATTTCACAGCACTGTGTGGCAGAGATATTCACTGCTCACCCAACATCCATGTAGTCCCCCAAATTTCTCAGCCAACTTGAACGTAGGAGAAACGGGCTTTGACAATAGGCTGTGAGCTGAGGTGATGTACGTCAGTTTGGGGACAAAACATTTGAAAAAAAATCACTCTATTCTTTATTCTTCAGCCAACACGAAGTCCTCATGTTCCAGATAATCAGCTACAAGAAGGCAGAGCATCGAAGTGCATATCCCCAAGTAACTATGTGGAATAGAAACTCCCACTCCCATCCTCCACTAACCTCCTTTGGACATTTAAATGTGAGATAGAAGTAAACCTTTGCTATGCAAAGTCACTGAGATTGATGAGTAATCTGTTACTGAGGAATAACCTAGCCTTTCCTAACTGATACAGAATTTTATGAAGATTAAATTCGTTAATAAATAAAAAGCATTTAGAACAGACATATTTAGTATGAAGCGAATGTTATTTATTAGTATTGTTGATGCCTTGTAATTATTATCATAAGAAAGGGAGAACACAATGCTTAGCTAGTCTCTGTCTCTAAGTTACCTATTATACTGTAATCAAAAGAATCATAAGATGGGCTTTATCAGAGAATACAGATAATCTCTAATTTACATAGGCCCTAAAATGTCTCCTTACCTTATATTTGGAGGACCCATGACTCAGAAACTTCATAAGACTTGTCAAAACCATAGTTAGGACTCAAAGTCATGTCTTCCGTTTCCTACCCTATGCTCTTTCCTGTACACCAGGCTTCTTCTGTCTGCAAAGTTTACCCAGGGTGATCACACTAATGGTTCCAACTCTCCATTCGCTCCTGTGTTCATGGCCTTTGCCATCTACCCTTGTGGTGCTCTCCCATTATAACTCTGGGGTTGGTCATGTGGCTTGCTTTGAACCAATGGAATTATGGCTAATTGTGATGCAAGCAGTTTTGAAAGACACCCACAGGACTGGGCTTCATGCTCTGCCTCTACCATTGCCTGGAGAAGAACACACCCAGACTCATTTTCTGTACTTTGAGAGATGTGTGGATCATATCAACAATATCAACAGAGATAACTTATTGTTAGGTGCCACTGAGGTTTTGTGATTTTTACTTAACATTATTGTGGGAACAGACAATTGATATGCCAGGACCAGCACTTTTTTCAAAGATCTCATATTTATGTGAGCAGAATACACTACCTAGGTTTCTCTCTTTGCTTTTGTCTCTTTAGATCCTCCCTAAATAGCACGGAAAGAACTGATATTTATGCTTTCTTGCACCACTTCTAGGAAGTGGTGAGGAGATATTCTTGTGAAGGCTTCACTTTCCCCCTCCCTCCAGGTATCATCCACTCACCATATTGGGGAAAGTTGCATCAATCTCCTCCTGCAGCTTCTGCTGGACATCAGGGTGAGTGGCCAAAAGATACAGAAGGAAAGAAAGAGAACTGCTGACGGGCTCATAGCCAGCAAAAATAAATATAATAGATTGGGCTACAAGCTCCAGATCAGACAGAGCTAAAAGGAGAGGAAAGACAGTTTAGGTAAAGCATGTCATTGTAAAACAGCACAGATTACATTATTAGAAATCCAAATGAAACTACCAAACCACTAGAGAAAAAATAGAAAAGCAATTCACAGTCAAATTGAGAGTGGTTTGCACTCTGATGGCTATCTGACCAAGCCAGAAAAAGGCAAAAATTATCTTAATCCTATTTTTCCCAAGGTCTATACTATTCTTGGCCTTCTGCTCCTGGTTATGAGACCCTGTATTATGCCACCAACACAGCTGGGTAATTTAAGAAATAGCATTTCTGGCTTACATACACAGTGTTATTAGCATGTCCCTTGGAGAATCCGAAAAGTACTTTACTACAACTATATAAGTAATATGTGGTAGCATCCTCCTCCAAGGAAAAACTTAAATTACTCTAGCTAAAATATAACTTGAAAAATTTTAAGAAAGTTTTCAATATTAAGGCTTAATTGTAGAGAAAATTAAAGGATTTTTCATAGAATCATCTTTGAGGGAACTTAAGAGAATAACACTGCACTAAAGATAAACACTTGCTACTCAAAGCGTGGCCCATGGGCCAGAAGCTTCAGCAGTACGTTGGAGCTTATTATAAACACAGAATCTCAACCCCTGCCCTAGAACTATCTAACCAAAATCTGAAGTTTCACAAGATGTAGTGGGTTGTGTGCACAACCTAGCTTGAAAAGCATGGATTGTACTTGAGAGGCATCAGGTATTGGAAGACCTGGGGCACAAGTCTTCAAATGGAAGACCTCAGATATATACAGCAACTACAGAGACACACAAAATGCCAGAAGAGTTGTAACTGACCTTAGTCTAGTCAACAGCGTTAAAATAGGAGAAGAAAGAACGTGTCAGTAGAGGGCATTGGCCAGCATGAAATGTAGAAAAATAGGGTCCAGCAGGAGTAATGACAATGCTTACTCACTAATGGCTTGAATGTCATCTTCCTCAGCATATGCTGCCCCTCTTTGTCTACTTTATGCTCAGAAAACTGCCCTTGTGATTATAAGTTAGCCTCCCTTTAGTTTAGTTTTTCTCCTGAAAGACACTAAGTATGCTCCGGCTCTAATCTATTTGATTGAGACTAGATTAGGAAATTTAGATTCTTAGAGCACTGAAATAAACATGGTACCAATCATACTCATTAAATTCAAAACTAAAAACTTTTCAAAGTAAGTGTAAGAAAGGACTACAAATTGCTGGTTTCCCAATGACGATTTCCGTGATGCTGTTGTGGGTAAATTCAGTGATCATATTCTTTCCTCTGGTTAGTATGAATCTCATGATACTCCAAGTTTAGATCTGTGCTGTCCAATGTGGTAGCCACATGTGGCTATTTAAATTTTAACCAATTAAATTTTAATACTATTTCAGTTTCAGTTCTTCAGTGGTAGTGGTCACATGTCAAGTGTTCAATAGCGGCATGTGTCTAGTGGTTTCTATATTGAACAGTGCAAATATAGCATATTTCCTTCACGACAGAAAGCTGTATTGGACTAGACAGAGAGAGACAGATAGAGAGAAAGATAGAAATAGATGTAAGCATTAGACATAGATATATTATATTTATACTCTTGTTTTGGAGTCGGATCATCACTGCTGTCTAGGGACCAATTGTTAAATGTTCAGGAATTCTGTGAAGTGTTTGTCAAACCATTAGTAACTTGAAATTGAACATATGGGAGTATTCTCGTCATAGAAATAAACTAGAATCAGAGACTTTTTTGAGAGAGACAGAGACAGAGCATGTTTACATCACTGGCTATCGGTAGATACAGAAATATTTATGTTTGTCATATCTGTGTAAAAATATTTGATGTTCTTAGCTACCTCCACCGAGAGGGTTTAGAAGCAAAGACACCCTCAGTAGCAGTGAGCTACTATAAATGATCAGAAACAAGAGGACACATTTTTGTTTCTAAATACCATTTCTTACTAAAAGGAACCAGGCTCCTTGGAGAAATGCTTGATTGCAAGTCTGGTCAGGAGAAATACAAAAAAATCTGGAATGTCTTGCATCAGAAAGCAAGGAAATGTTCAGAAAATAATAGGTGAAAAGGATACGTGATACTTGGTAGACCATAATGGTGGATATATGTCGTTATATGTTTGTCAAAACCCATAGAATGTATAACACCAAGAGTGAACACTAATGTAGACTATGGACTTTTGGTGGTAATAATGTGTCAACGTAGGTCATTGATTGTGACAAATGTGCCACTCCAGTGAGGGATTTTGACAGTGGCAGAAGCTGTATGTACCTAGGGCAGGAGGTATGTGAAGAATCTCTGTATCTTCTGCTAAATTTTGCCCATGAATCTAAAGTTGCACTAAAAGATAAAGTACTTGAAAAGTAAAATTTCAAAAGGAAGAATATTAAAAAAGGACACAGGAGCCCACCTGAAAGAGCTTCCATTGGACAAATCTGAGAGAATTTGAGGAACAAAATAAAGAATTAAGTAGGAAAAGATTAAATTAGTAATAAATGAGATTATAGAGATACAAACAAATAAATAAATAAATTGGAGAGAATGGAAAATTATCTCTTAAAAGGGAAACTCAACACATAAATGTAGAATAAATGATGGAATTAGAAAATTATCATTTTGCAACCATCACAGTAATAGCAGTTTCAGTAAAAAAAAAAAGATCCACATTAATAAAACTAGTAGGTGATTTTGAAGATAAACAGAATGTTTACACAATCTCAAAGGCTTCTCCCATTAGTTACTTACTAATTACACGGAGAAAATTAAAACTTTACAGTATATTAAGCTAGTGAACTTTAATCAAGTGTCAAAGTGAATGTCACCCAACACTGGAGCAATGTGCCTCCAGACATGATGAAGCCTTGATGCAAATTTCCAGGCAGAGACTCTGATTCACTGGGTCTGGATGAGGTCTAAAAATTGACATGGAAACAAGCTCCCCAGAAGTTCTGATGTAGGTGATCCACAGACCACTGACTGACTTCTAGGCATGAAATACATGTTTATGGTTGCCCATCAAGCTTTGACGAAAGTTGTGCATGCTTGCTTCTAGAAGGTTCCCCTGACTACAATTTATATCTGAACATGCGCCGTTCTTCAATTTGGCAGAAATTCTCATCTATCTGGAAAACTTCCTGCATGTTTTTGGAACCATCCCCACCCTCCAAGTTTCCCCATAGTGGCCCTCTGAAAACTCCTTGGTTACCTTTATGGGTGTCCATTTCTTTGGAGTTTTGGGAGTTAATCATCAGCTGAAGGAAATCCACTCGTTGCTGGAAGCAGAAGAAAAATTCCAATGATACACAGTCACTTGTGAAGTCCAAAATAAATCAGGAATGCAGTACTTAGCCTTTTTCCTGAGACTATAGGCCCTTCAAGTCCATAAATGTGACTAGTCTTGTCTGAACAAAATCATCCAGCTTCAAACTTGGAGAGCATGATGTTTACCTGAGAAAAAGCTAGCCATCATGTCCAACTGCTTCTTGATCCTTGCTCTCTTTGATCCTTGGCTTCTCTGGCTTCTGAACACAGCTTCCTGGTCAAAGAGTTGCCTGCACCCTTTCTTGTCATGCCTCCTTGCTCAGGAGAAAGACCCTGACTTAAATCATTTTTCTCTCCTGCCTTAATTCTTAATGAATGGCCACATAGATTAATAACCTGAAATTTGCAGAGATCAGCAGCAGCTTTTGTGTAAACATCTTCAAATGCCCCACCCACTCAGAATTCTATGCAATCTTCAGTCACATCCTGTGGTACTCAGCCCCGTCTACCTGACCTGCAGACCTGCAGATGCTGATGTCCAGGACTCATGAAGTCAAAGCTGGGTTAGTCAGCTTACAGCTTCAATACCCAGAGAAGACTCCTGCCCACTCCAGACTAGGTTAGGGCTGAAATTCAGGATACACTATACTTCACGAGGTAGCCTGCTGGAGCCCACCATTGAGCAATGCGCAAAATGAAAGGCTTGAAGGAAGTGATTTTTGGCCAATATAAGATCTGGGGAAGTTATAATACCAGTAAAATAATTTGTAAGCTGTAATTTTTATCTTTTCACAATTTATTGAAGGGAAGTGGTAAAGTTTTTATGTCAACAATATTCATGTGGTAACATACTAATTTTAACGCTTATTAAATTTTAATCATTGCTTTCTGACTTATTTGATTATCTCCTTCTCCAGTGTCCACCTTCTTCATTCCCTCCAAAATGTTAGAACTCTCTTACTCTAAACCCTAGAGTTCTCTATCTACCTTTAAAAATTTACAGAGAAGTGCACAAATCATATGTATACAGCTCAATAAACTATCAAAAAGTGAATACTCTTATGTAATCCCCCAGATTTTACCTTTTCTTTATCTTTGAGGCGACTTTCTTTTATCCTTTTTACAGATTTTGTGAAAAAATCAGTAACACTCTTTGGAAATAGAAATATATTTAATAATTCAAAAACTGGATTAAGAAATGGAAAAATTGCTGTAGGGAAAAAAAAAAGAAAGCACAATGAAAATACACATTTTACCTGGAGCAATTATAATTTCCTCTACTAACTAGAAGAGTAAAAGACACCAGGGTTCTTAGCCAGGAGCAAATCCCTCTATGACCTTGGCTTGGACTTCCATGCCAGTGGTTGAGCAACAGTGAGTCCATGCTTAGGGGCCTTGACTATAGCAATGACGTCAGTGACTCTTTCTGCATCTTTGGAGTGACCCAAGGAATGGGATTGCATTCCTTGACCTCTTAGCCTTTTATCCATTAGGCTAGAGTCTCTTTGGATAAACCAGACCATATTCTGTTAATTTAATTAATCATGTATATTCAAGAAATTGGAGTCAGGATAGAAATAATATATGATGTCTTTCAACCACAATGAAATGATGTTAGAAATCAATAACAGAAAGAAAATTGGGAAACTTAGAACTATATGAAAATTAAACCATAAACTCCTAAATAACAAGTGGGTCAAAAAGAAGTCCAAAGGGCGATTAGAAATTACTTTGAGATAAATAAAAATGAAGACACAATATACCCAAACTTACAGGATGTAGCAAAAGCAGTGCTCAGAGATAAATTTATGGCTATAAATTTCTGCATTTAGAAAGAACAAAAGTCTCAAATAAATAATCTAATTTTCCACCTTAACACACTGAAAAAATAAGAGCAAATGAAACGTAAAGGAAGCAGCAGAAAGGAAATAATAAAAGTAAGAGCAGAAATTAATGATATAGAGAATTAAAAAATAGATAAAATCAATGAAACCAAAAGTAGATTTTTTAAAAAAAACTTCAGCTAGATTGACCAAAAAAAAGGAGAGAAGATTCAAATTACTAGCATCAGAAACAAAAGAGGGGACAGTACTACTGATACTAAAAAAATTAAAAGCTATAAAGGAATACTATGAAGAATTGTACACCAATAATTCAGATAACTTAGGTGGGATGGACAATTTCCTAGAAAGGCAAAAACTACGGGAACTAATTCAAGATGAAATAGACAATCTGTGGTGGTTACCAAAGGGGAATGGGGTGGGGGAGGATGAAAGGGGTAAGGGGCACATGTGTATGGTGATGGGTGGCAGCTAGACTTTTGTGGTGAACATGATGTAGTCTACACAGAAGTTGAAATACAGTGATGTACACTTGAAATTTATAGAATGTTATAAACCAATGTGACCTCAATGACTAAAAAGGAAATATACGATTTGAATAGACCTACAGCAAGTAAAAAGATTGAGTTAGTAATCAAGAACCTACCCATAAAGAAAAGCTCAACTCCAGATGGTTTCAATGGGGAATTCTACCAATTATTTTAAAAAGAATTAACATCAATTTTTAACAAACTCTTACAAAAAATAACAGAGCAGAGAATACTTCCAAACTCATTCTATAAGGCTAATATTACACTAATACTAAAAACAGACAAAGACATCACAAGGAAAGAAAACTATAAACCAACATATCTTATGAACAATATATCTTGTGCACAAATCCTCAAGAAAATACTGGCAAACTGAATCCAGCAAAATATAAAGAAAGGTATACACCATAAGCAAGTGAGGTTTATCACAGGAATGCAAGGTTGTGTAATACACCATATCGGTAGAATAAAAAACAAAAACCACATGATCATCTTAAAAGATGCAGAAAAAGCAATTCACAAAATTCCAAATCCTTTTGCGTTAAAAACACTCAGTCTGCGGCCAGCCCCATGGCATAGTCGTTAAATTCGCACACTCTGCTTTGGCAGCCCAGGCTTCACCAGTTTGGTTCCCCAGCACGGACCTACACACCACTCATGCCACGCAGTGGCAACGTCCCACATACAAAATAGAGGAGGATTGGCATGGGTGTTAGCTCAGGGACAATCTTCCTCAAGCAAGAAGAGGAGGACTGGCAATAGATGTTAGCTCAGGGCAAATCTTCCACACCAAAATAAAAAAAAAAATACCACACACACAATCATCTGGGAATAGAAGGAAATCAGAACCTGATTAAGGACATCCACTAAGAAATGAAGAACTAGTTTCTCTATTATCTGATAACATGATTCTATATATAGAAAATCCTAAAGAATCCATTAAAAACCACTTAGATATAATAAACTAGTTCAGCTTCAGGGATCAAAATCAATATACAAATAAACTGTATTCCATACACTGCAACAAACAATTCAGAAAAGAAATTAAGAAAAGAACTCAATTTACATAAACTTCAAAAAGAACAGAGGAGCTGGCCTGGTTGCCTAGTGGTTAAGTTCGTGCACTCAGCTTCTGCAGCCTGGGTTTCACAGGTTCAGATCTCAGGCACACACCAACACTCCACTCACCAAGTCATACTGTGGTGGTGTCCCACATACAACAAATAGAGGAAGATTGACACAAGTGTTGGCTTTCTTTCTTAAGGAAGAAAGGAAAGAAAAAGAAAGGAAGGAATGTAGGAAGGAAGAAAGAAAGAAAGAAAAGAACAGAATACCTAATATTGTCAAGATGGCAATGCTCTCCAAGTTGATCTAAAGATTTAAGGTGTTTCCTAGGGAATCCTAGCGAGGTTCTTTATAGAAATTGACAAAGTGAATTTAAAATTCACATGGAATTGAAAGGTACCCAGAACAGCCAAACAATCTTGAAAAAAAAAGAATAAATTTGTAGGACTCACACTTCCGATTTCAAAATTTACCACAAGGCTTTAACAATCAAGGTAATGTGGTACTGTCATAAGGATAGACATAGAGATCGATGGAATAGAATTTAGAGTCTACAAATAAACTGATGTGTCTATACTACACTGGATTTTGAGAAAGTTTCCAATACTGTCCAGTGGGGAAAAATACTCTTTTCAACAAACTCGATAGCCACATGCAAAAAAATGAAGTTGGTC
Source organism: Equus quagga (assembly GCF_021613505.1). Classification (NCBI taxonomy): domain Eukaryota; kingdom Metazoa; phylum Chordata; class Mammalia; order Perissodactyla; family Equidae; genus Equus; species Equus quagga. The sequence continues at coordinate 36,330,229 of NC_060273.1, read as the reverse complement.
TCTTACCTCACTCCATAAACACAAAAAAAGAATACTTCAAAATGGAGTAAACATCTGACATAAGAACTAAACTATATAAATTTTAGAAGAATATCAAGGGGTAAATCTTCATGACCTCAGATTAGGCAATAGATTCTTAGATATGACACCGGAAGTACTGGCAATGAAATAAAAAATACATAAATTGTACATCATCAAAATTTAAAACTTTCTGCTTCAAAGAACTCTATCAAGAAAATGAAAGATACCTACCAAATGGGGGGGGAAATTCAAATTGTATATCTGATAAGGATACATAGAGTACATAGAGAACTCTTACAAACAAGAAGACAAACAACACAACTATGAATGGTCAAAAGCTTTGAATGTACATTTGTCTAAAGAAGGTATAAAAATGGTCAACAACATGTAAAATGTTGCTCAACGTCACTAGCCATTAGGGAAATGCAAATCAAAAGCACAATTAGATACCACTTCACACCCACTAGCATGGCCATAATCAAAAAACAAAAAAGTATTGAACCAGTGTTGGTAAGGATGTGAAGAAAATGGAAACTTTATACATCACTGGTGGGAATGGAAAATGGTGCAGCTATTGTGGAAAACAGTTTGGCAGTTCCTTAATAGGTTAAACACAGAATAAGTATACAACTCAGCAATTCTACCCCTGAGTACACTATCAAAAGAATCAAAAACAGGTACGTAGATTAAAAAAATCTTGCACATGAATGTCCATAGCAGTACTCTTACAATAGCCAGTATCTGGAAACAACTCAAATGTCCATCAACTGATGAATGGATAAACAAAACATGGTATGTCCATACAAGGGAATACTATTCGACCATAAAAAGAAATGAAGTACTGATACATGCTACAACACGGATGAACCTTGAAAACATTATGCTAAAGGAAGAAAGCCAGCCACACAAGACCACATTTGTATGATTCCATCTATGCGAAGTTTCCAAGCTACCTAAATCTATAGAGACAGAGTAAATTAGCATTTGCTTAGGACTAAGGAGAGGGAAGTAGTAGTTAAAAAATACAGAGTATCTCTGTTGACAAAAATGTTCTAACAATTGACTATAGTGATGGTTACACATATCTTTGAATGGAATAAAAATCTTTTTCAATTTTATTGAATTATAATTGATCTGCAATACTGTATAATTTTAAGATGTATGGCATAATGACTTGACATATATATGTATATTATATATATATATTTATATATATATAGTGAAAAGATTACCACAATAAGTTTAGTTAACATCCATCACCTCATATAGTTACAAAAGAATACATTTTTTCTTGCAATGAGAATTTTTAGATTTGACTCTCTTAGCAAGTTACAAATATGCCATACAGCAGTATCAGCTATAGTCATTATGTTGCACATTACATCTTCAGGACTTAACTTATAACCAAAAGTTTGTATCTTTTGACCACCTCCCCCTAATCCCCCTATCCCCTACCCCACCTTTGGTATCCACAAAACTGATTTCTTTTCTCTATCAGTTTGGTGGTTTTGGTTCTTTTTAGGTTCCACATATAGGTGAGATCATACAGTATTTGTCTTTCTCCGTCAGATATTTCACTTAGCATAATGCCCTCAAGGTCCATTCATGTTGTCACAAATGGCAAGATTTCCTTCACTTTTATGGCTGGATACTATACCAATTTATATATAAACTACATTTTCTTTAGCCATGCATCTGTGGGTGGATACTTAAAATGTGAAAAAATTGAGTTGTACATTTTAAATGGTTGAGTTATATATGTGAAGTATGTATTAATAAAGCCCATTTAGGAAGGAAGGAAAGAAGGAAGGAAGGCAGGAAAAGAAAAATTGTAGTCCACATACTTATTGAGAGAATGAATGGATCAAGGAAATCAAATCTTAAGAGTTTCTTTGTATTTTCCACAAAGGGATCTTGTGGGTTGTTGAGGGAATCGATGTTCACTCCAAATGATGTACTAGTAATCACATCCATGCTGTAGGCCCCAAAAATGCTGAGGAGAGAAAGAAAGACATGGAAAGCTAAAATCAGCACCTCTTTACTATCCTTATGCAAAATACACAGCATGAACTGCATGTAAGTTCATGCTCCCAGGCAATACAGGTAAAGAGACACATACCTTCAGAACCTTTTACTGGATCATCTGAAGAGTCTACGCTACCATCACACTCACTTATGAGGTGTTTATCATGTGCCAGTGATGCAGTTGGCCCTGTGTTAGGGGAGATGGGGCACTAAGGCATCTTAGAGCCTCCTCTGAGTTGAAGGAGCTGAGTCATAGGTGGATAGAGAACCATAATCAGACAAACTACCATATGATGTACAGAGTACGGGCAATAGTAGGTATATAAGCACTGTGTCTGAGCAGGACAAAGGGTGGAATAATTAACTCTTCCTAGGGTAGTCAAGAGAGATGACACTGAGCCTCACCACAGTATCTATACTGAAAGCTGACTCTTCTTTAGCACATTACAAAGGAATTACCCCTATTCTAATTTGCCGGTAATGTCACCCCTCCTTCTCTACACTCCTGCTAAGACTCCTGAAAGAACCATTCCTCCTCAACTCCAGTAATCTCAGTTGCCCTGGGTACAGACTCATTTCTGTAATGTAAAAACTAAGAATGTCCCTAGTTACAAAATAATAATAATAAATCATCCAAAATTGATTGGGGGATCCCATAGCTAAGTGATCATATGCCCCCAGTTTTCCCCAAGACGGTCCCAGTTTACATTGGTGTTCCTGCATAATTACATATACAAGTTTATGCAATAGATGATATGATCACCATATGCATAGCCTATCTGGGGCCTTCTCTCTTTTGAGACTGAAGGAAGGGGAAGTGGTGGTAAGATTTAGTATTTAGTATTTTGCTGGTATGCTCAATGAAATCATGAAGGGGTTTAAGTTGTTCCAAGTTCCACGTTGTAACTTTCCTACTCCACGCACTGTCCATCGATATGTACCAAACGTCTTCTTTTCACCATTCCATACCCTCCACACTGAAAACTTTGGTATGATCATGTTTCTTCTTTCGAAACTACATAGTTTTGAATTCCAGAATATACAAGTTGATAAATAAGCAGATAAACTAATCCTGTTTCATGTACACAGGAGAAGACCCATTCTCTCCTTGCTGCCCTGCACTCCTTGGGTGGCCCATTGGAATTGTAGCACCACACACCTACTTCTGTTTGTTCACTAGAATAACTCAACAGTTTGAATTTGGGTTGCATGGCAGGTAGTTGGAGGGTCTCTTGACTGAGCTCAGAATCCCAGCATGTGCACTCCTACTTACTCTTTCAAGGCAATGGGCTTGCCTTTCTCTGCTTCTTTCTTCAGGTTCCTCACCAACACATCTCCATACTGGCCAATGATGGGGTACATCTAGACACAATATACAACACCACACAAAGTTAAATGAGGAGACTCAAGTCCTAGAAAGACCTAGCTTTCACATGCATGGAGCAGCAAATGACATTGTATAATGTATGTTATAATGTCTCTTCTAGGAAACAAAAAGAAAACACCATTTTTAGGCAGCTCAAATTCAGCAAAATACCACTTAAAAAAGACTATGATCTTATTTTTTACGTGAACCCAGATGTATTCTTTAAGTTTCTAAGTAAAAGTTTCTACTTTCTTACCTCCTTGAGCTTTCCACTGGTGAAGGTTGGAGACAGCAAAGTTCGTATTCTCTTCCATTGTTCATCCTCAGATATAGAGATGGCATTTTTCATAAACCCCACTGGACCAAAAGACTAGACTCAAAGGCAAAAGACATTTTGCCCTACATAAGTTTTGGAGGTCTCAACACTTGTGAAAAATTTGTTAAATGTGCATCAATTACTCAACAAATATTTAGTGACTATCTACTTAGTAGCAGATCCTATGATAGGTGATCAATAAATATTTATCCCAAATGTCTAGGTTCCTGTGAAGGTGAAGGAGACATCTAGCCACCCAATGTTGTTTCCAGCCTTTATACTCCAATCTCCTTTTAAATGCAAATGACTCATGTGGTAGGGAAACTGTTCTTCCATGAGAATAGAACATAAAGAGCCCTGGTTCATTCTCCAGGGCTGCAGAGCAGAAAGGGATTCATGATAGATATCCAGATGGCCTTGTCAAACTGTATGTTGCCTCAGACTAGTTCTGTCTTTAAATATATGTACAGCAAAAGCAACTCAAAATAAGAGATTTCTTGATATGGTGATTTTTAAATAAATAATATTTAATACTTAAAACATTGGTAATCTATTTGCTATTCTGAAGAAGTGATACAATCACATGGCAATCCCTTTCCATTACATTTTTTCTTCAGGTATAGAAAGGAAAAGAAAGAAATAATTATATTTCTAGATTGGGACTGGCCTACCAAGCTAAGCTGCTTGAGACTTTATTTCATCTTCCAAAATTATATTTTGTATTAAAATGGATACATCCAACACCCAGTCATGATAAATACTAGGAAGCGAGGGTAATTTCTTCTACTTCATAAAGAACATCTATTAAAAACCTACAGCTAACATCACACTTATGATGAAAGACTAGAGTGATATCACCAAGATGGCGGAGTAGGAGACTCAAACATCCATCACCCACAAACAATATACAGATGTTGACAAAAGGAAAACAGGTATAGGAGAGCTCAGAAGCCTACTTAAGAAGCTTCAGCAACACAGTGGACCAAAAGAAACAAGAATACTGCACAAAATTTGTAGAGGAAATAGTTTCTCTTTGTCTGCCTCATTTCATCCCACAGGCCAGCACTGATCAGCACTAAGAGGGAACTCTCCAGGCTGAGAGAGTTCCCCTTGCCAGGAATAGCACAGCAGAGTAAGTGACCAGTTTCCCCAGCCTTTCAGTGCACTGAACAAATGACCTGCTTTGGTTTCAATCCATCCAGAGACTGCATAGCTGAGACATCTGGAGACAACTAGGAACAGAGAAGAATGGCCGGGGCTGCCAGTATCAGCCATGCAGTGGGAGTGACCATGAATCTTTGTGACCTGCTCTGCAGAAGACTCTGGAGCCTATGCTGCTGAGGAAACCAACAACCAGCATAGATGCTATGGATGCCTGCAAAGCACACCTCTATAGAAAAACATTACATCACAAAGGAAGATGGGATGAAGAGAGGAAGAAGAAACAAAGCATCTATGAAACACCTGCACATTCAAAATGGCATTAATAAATACTTTCTATCAGTAATTACTTTCAATGTAAGTGGACAGATGAATGAATAGATAAAATGCGGTATGTATATGTATATATATATATATATAATTCAGCCTTGAAAAAGAAACAAATTCTGCCATTTGTGAACAAATGGATGAACCTGGAGGACAAAATGTTAAGTGAACTAAACCCGACACAGAAAAACAAATATCATATGATCTCATTCATATGTAGAATTTTTTTAAAAAGTCAAACCGATAGTAACAGAGAGTAGAATGGTGGTTTATCAGAGGCTAGGGAAAAGGGGAAGGGATGATATTGATCAAAGGGTACAAACTTTCACTTACAAGACGAACAAGCTCTGGAGACCAAATGTACAGCATTATGACTATGGTTAATAATACTGTACTGTATGCTTGCAATTTGCTAAGAGAGTGGATCTTAAGTGTTCTTACCACACACACAAGAAAAGGTAACTATGGAGTTAATTAATATGTTAATTCATTTGTGGTAATCATCTCACAACGTATACATATATCAAAACATCACATTGTACACTGCAGATATTTACATTTTTTACTTGTCAAAAATAAATTAATAACAATTTTAAAAATGTTGAAAAACTGAATGCTTCTTGCTAAGTTCAGGAACAATGCAAAATAACCACTCTCACCACTCTTCATCATCATACTGGAAGTCCTACCTAGTACAGTAAGACAAGAAAAAGAAATAAATACCATAGAGACTGGAAAGAAAAAAATAGAAGTGTTCCTATTTTCAGGTGACATAATTGTCAATGTAGAAAATCTCAAGTAACATAAAAAGAAAATCTCTGGAAATAATAAATTAGCTCAGCAAGGTCGTAGGATAGAAAATCAACACACAAAAGTCAACCACATCTATATAACTACAATGAATATGTGAAAATATGATACCATTTACATTCACTCCAAAGAAAATGAAATATTTCAGGTGTAAATTTAACAAACATGCACAGGATCTCTGTGGTGGGAACTGCAAAATCTTTGTAAAAGGAATCAAAGAAACCCAAATAAATGGAGAGGCATACTGTGTTAATGGATTGAAAGACTTGACCTAGTAAGTGTAAAGATTTTTCCCAAATTGATCAATAGATAATATCAAAATCCAAGCAATTTTTTTGTAGACATAGAGAAGCTTATCCTAAATTCATATGGAAGGATGAAGGAGCTCGAATAGCTGAAACAATTCTAAAAACAAAATAAGAAAGCGAGAGGAATCACTCTACGTGATATTAAGACTTCTCTATAGCTACAGTAATCAAGATTGTGTGGTACTGGTGGAGGGATAGATACAGAGATCAATTAATAGAATAGAGCATGAACATTAGACCCACATAAATAGATCCAACTGATTTTTGACAATGGTGCAAAAGCCATTAAATGGAGGAAAGAGAGCCTTTCCACAAACAGTGCTGAAGCAATTAGATATCCATAGGCCAAAAACAAAAGTGAACCTTGACCAAAACATCACACCTGATATAAAATTTAACACAAAATGGATCATAGATTTAAACGTAAAATGTAAAGCTATATAATGTTCAAGAAAAAGTAATAGAAGAAAGTCTTCAGGACCTAGTGGAAGACGAAGAGTTTTCAGACTTGATATCAAAGGCACAGCCCATAAAAGAAAAAATTGATAAATCAACCTCAGCAAAACAAAAAAGTGTTTTCTCTGCTTTTTATCCTCCTTGATAAGAAGAAAACACAAGCTACACATCATGCCTATAAAAGAATAGTAAGAGGGAGCTTTATGGTGATGGGACAGTTGTGTATCTTGAGTGTGGTGGTCATTACACAAATCTACATATATGTTAAATGTTCATAGAACAACACACACACAAATGAGCGCACATGAAACTGAAGAAATCTGCATAAGCTCTATGGATAGTACTAATGTCAGTTTCCTGCTTTAATACTGTACTATAATTATGAAGTTATTACTACTGGGGGAAACAGGATGAAAGCTGCACAACATGTAATCTCCCTATAATTTTTATTTTGGGAATATCCTGTGAATCCGTAATTATTTCTAAATAAAAACTTAATAAATAAGTAAAGTTTTTAATTTTAAAAAATGGATGCCTACTCGCCGGTTTGTGAAGACAGAATAACATTCTTTCACTAGTACAGTTTTGATCAAGTCTGGATCTGTGATAGCCAACACAGGCTGTCGACCATCATAAAACCTGTTGGGAAAACAGAGCTGATTAAATTTAACAAGCCAGATTCTACAGTTGGAGCCACACCTGGAAATCCAGACTTTCATCCTGACATTACATGATCTATAACCCTAGAGATCAGGGCTGGAAATAACATTAGAACATTTGTTAAGTATAGGCGTTGTGTCTGTGGATTTTTCCTATACCATACTCCATAAATTTTTGCATGTTTAAAATATTTTATTACAAAATGGAAGTAAGGTTAGTAAATAATGGATGGCAAGTAAATTATCTAGGAACAGAAAAATTAATTAATGAGAGTCAGTCATGAAAATTATAACTTTGAAGATATATCAAAAATATGATAAGTGCATAAGGCATAACACTAGAGGAAAACTGTAGACATACTAACACAAATGTGTAATAATGTGCCTACAACCGGAAAAAGATTTGGAACGATCAAAATTGATAGTAGGATTCTGAGCAATTTCATTCCCTGATTTCTAAAGTTTCTAAAAATGGCTCTGGACTGAGATAATCTTTCACTCCAGGAAACCTATTCATAACAAGCCTATCCAATGGAAGTTTCCAGAATACTCACCCCCACATTTTTCTGTATTTTTTAAGACATTCCGTGTCAAAACCCCCGAAACCCTGCAAGGAGAAACAAAATAGGATTATTAATGTAAATGTATTGAAACCTACCTCTAATTGGGACATAAATTATTTGAATCCCACGAAACTGGGCTTACTATCTTTCACTGGCAGAGGGAATCTCTTATTCATAGATGTCTTACGGGGAAGCAGAGAAAATAATGGAGCTGTTCAAAATGGAACATTTAAAGTCACTCTAGAAATTTCTCTGAGTATTGCAGATATTAAATGACTTACCCATGTCTGTGAATACTAAGTAACTCCTTGTCTTTCTCAAGTGTTTTTGCTTGTGCATGTGTTGTCTCTGAATCAAATAACCCTCTGAATTATTACCTTCATGGACACAGGAAAAAACTGAAGCTGAGAGAAAGTAAGAGTGGCCTGCACACTCTTTGATCTCCTAGTTAAGCATCATTTTCATTTATCTCATGAGCTTTCTCTAGAATCCCAGCAGAATTAGGAAGTTTAAGACACCAGTGGGCGCCAGCCTCGTGGCCAAGTGGTTAATTTTGCGCACTCCACTTCAGTGGCACAGGGTTTCACCAGTTCAGATCCTGGGCTAGGACTGCTCATCAGGCCACGCTGAGGTGGCGTCCCACATAGCAGAACTAGATGGAACTACAACGAGTATATACAACTATGTACTGGGGGGTTTTGGGGAGAAGAAAAAAAAGAGGAAGATTGGCAACAGATGTTAGCTCAGGGCCAATCTTAAAAAAATAAATAAATAAAAGACACTAGTGAACTCTTTTGTTCCAGCAGATTCCATAAGTCTAAGCCATGTTTGTTCAGAAAGAAGGTGAGTGAGTGAATGAATGAATGAAAAAGTGGACCCAACTTCCAGTTTTCCAGTTCAACTTGGAAAAGATGGGAGATGTCACCACTCCACATAAGACAGGGAACATCAAAACACCTAATATGACTTTTCACATATAACTTTTAAAAATCCTTCTGTTGCTTTCAGTTGCGATGTTTTAACTATGTGAAGAAGGTTCCAGAAGTGTGGATCTAGGAGTGTATCTACTAAGGGGGCTGATCTGGGAAAGGTAGAAAGGAAATTATTGCTCTTTCAGAGGGAAAAAAAGCACAAATTTTCTTAGGTGGTAATGAGGCACTGAAGATCTCAGTTGGGAGAACTGGGATCTGAGAAATAAGCTTCACATCTGACAGAAAGGAAATCTGAGGCAGAGAGGAGCCTGCACACAAGTCTCTGCCTCCTTACATTTGGACAAAAATGTATAACGTTCCGTCCAGGGGCCACGACCTGGCTCAGGCATCAGCTGGGTTAACTACAAAGGCTCTGCCAGAACTCACAGTCCATTTGTCACCTAGTACACTCTGCTCAGTTATATTAAATTTTTTAAAACATGTCTCAAACCATCTCCTTTCCAGTGATTCTGTATAAGTGAGTCTGTCTACGCTAAAAAGAAAAAGAAAATACAACTCGATCAATGGTTATATATCTGAAGCCAATAGACAACCACCATCTTGTCACAGTCTACATACTCCATGCTCAGACTCACCCACAAGATGCCTCCTTTGAAAGAAGAGAAGTAAAACAGAAAGCTCTTCTTCCACCTCTCAAACCCCGAAGATATCATGGGTAGCAGAGGATTAGTTAGAGCCATGGAAATAACTGCAGGGGTTTATCAGTTCTTCAGAGAATTCAAGTATGTGCAAATTACCAAATGATGAATACTGAGGCTGCCTAATAAACTGAATTTTAAAAACTACCCAAGAGGAGGAAGAAACGAAAAGGCTACCCAGAGCTTATGCTATAAAGAGGGAACTCTGACTTTACAGTAGACAGTTTAATGAGCCACTACTGGGCACATCCTTCATTCTTTACTCCTACTACACAGTCTGATTGTTGCTTCTTGGGAACTTGCACATGGCAGAAAGAAAATCCTCTTCACAATGCATACAAGTTGGAACATCAAGTCATGTGCTGAATCAGCCAGAGAGCTGGGTTGACCAACTGAAGGAAAACCTGAGACTCCTAACAGCTGAAAATAGAGCCTTGTAGTAAACCTGGCCATGTACCGGTTGAGGCCTATGGCAACAGTCCTGGAAAGTGTGAAACTTCAGAACTTCCTCCAGAGCCGGGGCATGTGTATTATGGAACTAAGCTGGAATTTCCAGTCATAAGAAGCAAAGGAGAACTTCAAATAAAACTCACCTTACGGTAGCCCAGGAGAGTTCCCAAAAAAGGGAGAGGTTTTGGCCCTGGAATTCCCAGTTTCTTAAAAAGTCCATGTGTATAGATCCCATATCTATAAAGTGAAAAAGAAAGCCAGGTCACAGACATCATTTAATATGGTAGGGCTGGGCAGTCACTGACTCAGAACTGGAACAGTCAAGAGAGCATGTAGGTGATGAACAAAAACAGCAATAATTACATTCACTCACCCTCTCCTTTCCCACCTCCACTCTGTGACCCATGAAAAGTAATGCAGTAGCTAAAAGCAGCTGAAGGCTTCATGGTCCCAATACTAGAGTGAATACTTCATAAATGTTTCCAAACTTGAGGGCTCCTGAGTGATTCAGGCTGGAATTTTTCCAGAGAATTCACTCATGTCTATTTAGTAAGTTGACTCTCCCATGATTTGGAGATTCTATTTCTAGGTAGAAAGGGGAAAAATTATTTTTCTGCTGTGATGATGAGATTTTGCATAACGGGGTCCACTCAATAAAAGAGAGTTACTGAGAGCCTACTGTGACATTGTTCTTACCGTTTGCTCAAAGACCTTTATGCTTTTCTTTCCCTCTGTGCCCTGACCCTGATTTAGAATCTGGTACTTCTTAAGACTATCTTCACAGAGATGTTATGAAGCAGCCACAGGATTCTTACTTCTATAGAATGAAAACTATGTTCAAGGCTTCCATTGGCCCTGTAGAAATGGGAGTGTCTTTCAGCTCCATCCACACCTCTGTTGTCAGACAATTTGGTTGACTTGAGTTATAGAGAAGGGTGATTGACTCATATGTTTCCTGAATGATACTGAATAAAGGAACCAATGACTAGAGAATCCATTTACAGACGATACTTCCCTTTCTGGCATGTGATCCTTCAACCTGTGATGCTTACCTGCTAAGCACAATGCCAGACACACTCACCTTTTTCAAGATGGTCACTCACAAAGCAGTTACTTTGCTGCCTCTGTGGATCAACTATCTCAAAAACCCATTAAGACTGGTGTTCCCAATGGCAGGCCTGCTTGCAACTTATCTTTCATGTATCATGTGTGCAATATCACAACTGAGGGTTCTGGATCCTTGCAAGTCTTCCCACTACCGTGTTACAGACAGGTGGCACAGTGGAGGAAGAAGAGAGGCTGAGGGAAGAGGCTACCAACAACCATTTTCACCATGATGTTGCTAGGCCTATAGGTTAACTCTACAGAAGCAAATGAGGAAATTGTGGCTGAAAAATATGCTATATATGAATAGTTCAACATGTCCTACAAAAGCTTTTGGCTAAAAGACAGGGGGCCTTCCAAACTTCAGTACCTTCCTGTTGATGGCAGATGATGCATTAAGCAAAATAAAATGAGTAATGAAATGTTCCAGAGAGTCATATTAAGACCTTGTCTCCTCTTCTTTGGAGGTTAGCCTTTAAAACAGTACAGGATATAAATATTTAGTTCAAATCCAGCAAATAGTATAATATGTGATGGTATAAACCCCAAAAATTTCATGAAAGGATATGTACTTGAAGGTCCCAGCAGAGGTACTTCAGCCAGGCCCACCAAGGCATTTGGATCCTTCCTCCAGAACAGTTGGTGGAAGTGTGTGCACTGACTGCCAGAAACAGGGTTGGCCTCAGTTAGTCCCACCAAGTTCCTTCTTTTGCAATCACAACCATGGCAAATCAATTAACGCAATTTCTGCTTCTGAATTTTCAGTTTGTTGTACAAACTCTCAAGTGAAGCCAAGTAATTGAGTAGATGTTAGAAACATTAATCCTCAAGGAAAGATCCGGTCTAGTGTCTAAACTCACATAGTTCCATATTAAGGCAGAGGGTGGGCTGGGTGAATTCTTTGGTTTCCCTCCAGCTTCCCTCCTTTTGGTAGAGTAGTGCCGATTCCAGTACAAATTAAGGGACTAACAATAAAGCTGATTACTTTTATTATGTTTCCATTGTATTGGGACAAAAAGAGCATTGTCTACTCTACAGCAACTGATTCTTGGTGGCATCAGTCTCTCTAAGTCTACAGTGTTGTATGTCCAGTGTTGACACTATCTTGTGACAAAGCCACTACCAAACAGACCATACACAGAGTGACTTAGATGGTGTCCTAATCTCCAGGCTTCAAGCAGAAGAGATGCCAACCCTGCTGCCCTGTGAGGGACCTCCTGTGGGACCAGGACAGAGGAGTGTCTCTGCTCTGAGGGATGAGGAATATTCTTCCACTTCACCCTGACTCCTACCCGGATGCCTCTCATATCATCACTGGCTCACAGTTTCACTTATTCACCTGCACTGAGAGATTTTAAAAACCTGCTGGGCCTGGACATTTAAATATATATATATATATATATATATACACACACACACACACACACACACACACACACATATATACAATGTTTATCATAGAAGTATAGGTTTGTACCCTAGCTTCACATTCCTGACATTACTCTACAAGGATGAGGTTATTTATGCATGTTTGTTGTCACAAATAATAAACCAACAGCTTTCTTTTCTCCTTTAGAAAGTCCATGTTAGAAATAGTTTCATCACAGTAAAAACTTCGTATTATAGAAGGAAATTAAACCACATCAATTAATTTTAAAATGTCATCAGTCATAAAATACTTTGCCACAATACCCGAAATTCCTAAAATTTCTTTCAAAGAATTAAAATGAGATTTATATTTCCTATGTTCACATCTGTATTCATAATTTCCTGCTCTCAAAAAGTGAAATTAAGATAGAGATCAAATGAGATCTCTAGGCTGAACCCTACCCACACATCTAAAATAACACCTCTTCCAACCTGCTCCATGATGCCAGGAATCCAAGCATTGAGAGTAATTCCTCTGCTGGATGGTTTTGGTTCATCCTCCTATATTGTAACTCAAAGGTAAAAACTATTTAGAATCCAAATTGGCTTTTGGAGCCAGTGCCTTTACAGGTTGCTAGCAGATCTCATATCAGGGGGAAGAGAAATCTCTACACTGATGCCAACTCTCCAAGAGAATGGAAGGAAAAGGTGAAAGAAAAGAATACAAGTCAAGATTTCTTCCAGGTCTCTTCTCTAGAGATTTCTCATTTAGGGGTAAAAAGTTCTGTAAATTGCAGGATGGGGGAATTAAGTCTTAGGAGAGGATTTCTAGAGGAGAGTTACAGAAAATAGGGAAGGTCTGAGTCTGAGGATGGGTTGGAGCAATCTTCAACCTGCCTGGAAAGTCTGGGAGCAGCAGGTGCCTTGTGTAAATGATGCAAGGGGGTGGGAAGGAGGGTATTAGGAGACACCTGAGTAACACAGGGGACAGTTCTTCTACAAGTCTCTTGGAGCAGACACAGGCATCAGAAGGTGAAGATAATGAGACAAAAACCCAAGCCACTCCTTTTGCCTCTGGGATTCCCAGACCTTGAGAAGGGGATGAGGACCCCACTGCAAAGGAACCAATTGCTTCTAATCTGCCTCTGCTGAATTCTGGTTGATTAGTCTAGGTCCAAACTGGTAGTCACTTGAAAGATCATGCCCAGGAGCAAATAACATTACTAAGCCCTCATGGCCACAGAAATTGAGAGTTGTAAGGGAGTTTTACTCTTTCAAAGGGTCTACATAAGATCAACAACAATCCCTCATATGTTTGTAGCATCAAACACCTAAGGAACTTCCCCCTTGATAACTATTTTAGTCTTCAAAACAGATAATGGAAAGGGGAGCCTGGTTAGCACCCCAAGTCCAAGGTTAAGAGGACATGAGCCTGGACGGTTACTCACAGATAGAGGAGAGCCAGGCTGGTAGCCAGGAGAACCCATGTTTCCACAGAAAAGCTTGGGATCAGGTCCATGGCCACTTTCCTGCTGAGATTTTCTCCTCTGAGTTGTGCTTTCAGCAGTCTGTGCTGCTGTTTGCAGACCTGTGGATACAGAGCTTCCCTTCCAGCCCAGAGGCTGGAAGATTTATGTGCTGGGAAAGTGGGTGGGGCTGGTGCTGATTCCAGTAGCAGGGCCACCTGTACTCCATGTACAGGTGCCCTCTCCACCTTGATAGTTGATAAAGCATCATGGACACTCCCAGTATGATCTACCTTGAGGTCATATTGTGCAGTAAATCAATAAACAACTCAATCAGTGTTATCAGTAAGCTCAAATATTACAGAAACCCAGGTAAACCCACTGGCCTTTAATCTCTAACCTGCCCTTAACTTCATGGCTGCATGCACGCCAGAATACTTGAAATTCCTAAAAAAAACTAGGTCTACCAATCTTTACCCATGCAGTTCCTTCTGCTTAAAAATGCCCCTGTGCCCCTGGAAGCCCCCTTCTCAACCTTCAAAGCCTAGTTCATCAGGACCCCCTCTGTTAGAGTCTTTCCTCACAAACCTGCTTGAACAGATTTAACCACTTCCTCCTCTGGGCAACTTCTATCCTCCTTAAAATGTCTATTATTGCCTTCTCTACCCTCCAACACCATTGTTTGTTTCTATAATTAGTTCTCTTATCAGATTGACAGCTTCTCATGGCACAGTCTGTGTGTTAGTCACTATTATGTCCCTACTCCCTAGCAGAGTGCTTTATGCAGAGGGGGCATCCAGAAAAGTTGGTGGAGTTGAGTTGATAGAGGTGGGAATGCTGATCCGCCTGTGTGCCTTTTTCCTGTGGCTCATTGGTGACCACCATCTTCTTCAATTGTTAATACAAGAGGACCTGGCTGCACCTCACTGCCATTGCTGCACATTTAGTCTGACCCATGAGGATTCTGTTGACAAGAGGGCCCCTGAAAGAGAAGCAGGACATGGCATGACGATGGCTGCACCAAGTGGTATCAGTTCATGCTGCTTCCTTTCCAGCCCCTCAGAGGGTCCTGCAGTAGACGGCAAGTTAGAGAGACTCTTGACCAAATAATAGCCCCCTCTTTCTGGAATGATCAATGTCCAAGAACAATGATAGTGAAGGGAGCAAAGAGGAGAACACAGCCTAGATAGCATAGTGGACCCCAACGACCTTAGCCACCAATTACACGACAGGTGTCACTATGGCCAGCACACACAGCACACAGGACAACAGTAGATGACATGAGCTTTTTCCCTGGCAAAGAGTCATAGCAGACGGCTTCCAGTTTTTTGACCAATGGAGGATTTTCTAATGCGTGGTGAGGAGCTGGGAATCCCTATTCCCAGGGAATCCCATATCCAGCCACAAGGCAGAGCCTGGTAAACACAGATCTTGTAACATTCCTCCATTGCTCAAGTCCCTCCTATCACTCCCATCATCCCCAGGATAAAATCGAAAGACCTTGGGTAGGAATGCAGGACCCTCATTCATCCAGCCAAGGCTGGCTGTTTCAGTCTTGTCTCGTTCAATTCCCTGTGTAGACAGGATGTTCTAAGCAAATGGTATGATTTGCCACTCCCCAAGCTCTCCTAATGAGATATTTCTGTGTCTCCTTGTGTCTGCAAAGGCTGTTCTTCGGCCTGGAAACAGCCCAACATGTTTTCCCTCTGGTGAATTCCCAGACATCCTTCAGGAGTCAGCCAGGGTATGATCTCCTCGACCAACACCCCTCCACTCCTCAGCAGGCAGGTGGTGGGAAATATCCCACTTCTGCAAGCCCACAGTTCCTAAAGAGGAACACATAGTGACTCTCAGCACTCTCAGCAACACTCATCCAGTGTAATGAGCACTGGATGCTCATTACAATCCATGTGCATAGGGAGCTTTAAAAAATACAGATGCCTGGGCCCACCAAAATATCTGAAGGTAGGAAGAAAGGACCAGCATTAAAAAACAAAACAACAAAATTGAAAACTTTCCTATCTAGTCATGTTAACATGCAGGTGATCACTGCTGATTCAGATATGATACATATCATGTGAATTTTCTCCTTGAGAGCAGGAAGTTTGTCTTATTGATTCTGAATCCCTGGCCCAGCACACTGCCCAGTATATCAGAGACAGTAAGTAAATGATTGTTGAATAAAGGAAAGACTGATTAAATTAATAAAATACATGAAGGATAATGAGAGATAAGAAGATAGCAAGGAATAACCTGGAAATCCCAAATATGAAAGAGTAGCAGGCCAGACAGTGAATCTCCTAAGCTGTTAACTACTTAGTAAGACACTAATGAGGGAGAGAAATTTGAGAAATGGTCAAATAATGAGAACAACAACCAAGAAAGAGGTGACTGATCACATGAAGCAGCCAACCATGTAATGGCAAAATAAATGCAAACACCACTTAGCGAAGACTACTTATTAATGGGGTTGTTTCCTCCAAAGATGGGAAAGACAAAACTGCTTCCAACATAAAACAAACGTATCTTCACTGTGATTCAAGAGTTTATGGAGACATCTGTTGGCACTGCTCCCCAGTGGACCATTCTAAAGCAAGGACTTGTAGAGAAGGTGGGAGGCACGGTTGCTTCCAATCTTGGCCACACATCAAAGAGAAGCCAGCAGTACTCGAGCCTCATTAGGAGGCAACTGCTTCCAGAAGCCATGTGTCTATTTTCATGAAATAGTGATAATTCTAATTCCATCATACCAAATATGAGATATCCTACTGAACGAATTATATCCTTATGACATTAGATTTTGAATATAAAGTTACACAAAAAGGCATAATCAGTTATTTCTCAGTTGTTCAATTAATATTCACTTGCTGCCTGTATATTTACTCTGTCAAATGCAAGGATTTACTAGAAGTTAACTAGTAGCACAAACTGGTAATTTTTTTTAACTTGTGGGTTGAAGACCTAAATCAAGAATATCAGGGCTATTAATTTAATTGTTGCTAAGAATTGTAAAATAACATTAATTGAAATATTAGAAGGAAAAGGCTAATTCCTAGGAAAACATGTTGACCAAAACCAACCCAAGAAGAAATAGAAAGCTAAATAGTCTAAAAAATGCTAAAACTATTAAGCAGAAGTCAAAAATATTGCCATAAGGAAAACATCATGTCCAAGGAGTTTTACAGTAAATGTCAAGGAACCAATAGATCTTAGCTTGGTTTCCCAAGAAAGGACAGCCTGAGACACAGGCTTTTGTGCCACTATTTCATTAGGGAATATTATCCCAAGTGAGCAAGAGTGAAGGAAAATGGGAATGAAGCATAGGAGGAGGAGAACCTATGCAAGGGGTCCTTACCAACGTGGACAACATTTGATATCAAAAGCAATTGATTCTTTGATCAACAGAGACTATCTTCTGAGAGGCCAAATGGCCACCACATCTAAATCTATCCATCAAAAAGATGGAATGGAGAAGAACATATCCACTGGTTTCCTTCTCTCATTGGTCAAATATTCTTCCCATGGGGCATTAACTTTCCAAAACTTCCATATTATGGATAATTTGGTAGGTTGGGAGGCACCATCAGGTTACACCTCCACAAATTCAGTTGAAATCCATGCAAAAGTGATCCCTGCAGTGGTGGCTGAAAATGAACAAGGGGCCAATACGAGGATAGATAAATTAGTTATTAATGGTATATTACAAATTATTTAAAAAAAATGTAACCACTTAAAACAGCAAACATTTATTATGTCACAGTTTCATGCATTAGGAAGCCTGGTGCAGCTTACCTGGGTGCCTCTGGCTCAAAGTCTCTCATGATGACTCAGTCCCACTGTCCAGCTAGGTTGGAGTCCCAAAAAGTGATGACTGGGGGAAGATCCACCTTCCAGCCAACTTATGTGGTTATTGGCAGGATTCAATTCCTCACATGCTCATAGACCTCGTTCCTCACAGGCTGTTGCCCAGAAGCCTCCCCGACTTCTCCCTCCACCTGAGCCTCTCCTTAGGGCAGCTCACAACATGGCAGCTGGCTTCCCTCAGAATGAGTGAGTAAAACAGAATACCTAAGATGGAAGCCACCGTCTTTTTATAACCTAATCTCAGACATGGAATCCCATTCCTTCTGTCATATTCTGTTCATTCAAAGCACCTGATCCGGCCCTTACCAAGGAGAAGGCATTACAGAGAGGCATAACTACTCGGAGGCAGGGACCATTGATAGCGGACTTAGAGGCTGTGACCACAGAGGGGAAGGCAAGAGAAACTGAAGTGTCACATAAAATCAATCCAGAGAATTGAAAAAGAACACATCATGCTCAGCTCAATCTATGAAGGCGTATAAGCTTGATCCAAATCATGCAAAATAGGACAAGAGGGGAAGATCACATGCCTGTCTCACTCAAGAGCTTCAATGCAAAAAGTCTATAGAAAATAGTAGCAAACCAAACATACCACTGATGATACACCATGGCCAAATTGGATTTAATCCTGGAACTCAAAGGTGGTTAACAAATAAAAAGTATAAATACCAATTATCATCTTGCCGACTTTTTTAACCAAAAGAAGTCATATCATCTCAATAGTTTCAGATAAGACAATATTTGACTGAAAATTATGATGTAAAATAATAGTAGGGAATTTCCTTAATCTGATAAAAGTATCTAACAAAAACCTAAGAAAATGTGAATCTTCAGAGTATAAAAGCATTATCCCCCATTCCTCCATTTTAATGTTTTACTATGTGCACATATAGCCTTTTCAAAAGTAGTAATTTTTTTAAATAAAAAAAATTCCATCAGTTGACTTAAATTTTGCTATAAATGGGAAGAATGTCATTACTTGTTTTTGACAGGAATCCAGCTTGTGGATCCCAGGGTTAAAAGTTCGAAAATCACTCAAAAAGTTAAATGTTTTTGTCCCTTATGAGCAGTCTTGAACTGACCTTCAAGAGGCAGTGGGGAAAGAAGAAGGATGGTGGTTCATTCAGCTGAGATCACCTAGGTTTGCAAGATGGCATTCTTGAATTTTAGTTAGAACAACAGCTCCTGCGATAATCAGATGAAGTAATGAACTGCCTCTCCAGAAAATAAACAAACGCTCATCATTTTTGGCACAGTTCCAAGGAGTTCTCAAGGAGACATGTCACCATGGTGTCTGCCAAGCCCTCGTGACTTTTCCAGAGGCACAGCCCAGCCAAATTCAGCCCACTCTTGAACTCCAGCAGAAGATGCCCTATTCCATGACAGGTCACACGGAGATCCCCAGGGCCATGGGTTCCTCTCTAACTGTCTGAATTGGGTCTTCACTGTCCCAGTGGTACAACACACCATGGGGCTAACGAGTGAACAAGACTATCACAAATCGCACTTATGCAGAGGACCCAGGTGGAGTGCTCCACTGCAAGCAGAAACCTCCAAAGGCATCAGAAGATTTGGGAAGACAGAGATGAATCAGATCCGGAACCACTTTGGTTCATGAGCTTCCCAGACAAGGTGACACTCTGCTTGCACACCATAGACAGAGGGATGTTTGGCCAGAAGAAGACAAGGAGAGAAGGTGCATCAGGTTGTGAGAGTGGCCCAGCTTACAGTTATTATCACTGTTGAGTATGTTTGTCATTTTCTGGCTGCAAGGCACAGTGTCTAAATCGAGCCAACTTTTATTACAGCTGAAAAGAAGTAATCAGATCACAGGCAAAGCTAGTGACCCTCTACTTCAAAGGCCAAGGCTTGTCCCTAGGCCTGTCAGTAGGAGGATGGAGACTGGGCAGGGCCTCTGGAATAAGTCACTGGGCTTACAAGACACAAGAGTGGTCTATCTTGTACTTGTTAGGGAACATTTCTGGGATTTCAAAAAAATTATTGAGGTAAAATTCACATAACTTATTATTAACCATTTTAAAGTGAACAATTCAGTGTCATTTAGTAGACTCACAATGTTGTGCAACCACCACCTCTGTCTAGTTCCAAAGTATTTCTATTCCAAAAATAAAGTCCCATGCCCATTAAGCAGTTTCTCCCCTCTTTCCCCTGTCCTCAGTCCTTGGCAACCATTAATCTACATTCTATCTTCTTGGATTTACCCATTCTATGTGTTTCATATAAATGGAACTGTGTAATATATGGTCTTTGTGTCTGGATTCCTTCATTTAGGATAATGTTTTCCAGGTTCATCCTTGTTGGAGCATGTGTCAGTACTTCATTCCTTTCAAGGCAGAATAATATTCTACTGTATGTATATACCACAGCTTCTACACACATTCATCCACTGATTTGTATTGTTTCCACCTTTTGGCTGTTGTGATTGGTGCTGCTAGGAATATGCAGCACAAGTATTTGTTTGTGAAACTGTTTTCAATTCTCTTAGGTGTATCGCCAGGAGGAGAATTATTGGGTAATTCTATGCTTAGCTTTTTGAGGAACTACCAAACTGTTTACCACGATGGCTGTACCCTTCCACATTCCCACCAGCAATGTTGAAGGGTTCCAGCGTTTCCACAATCTCACCAACACTTGCAATTTTCCTTTTTTTGTTGTTGTTAATAGCCATCCTAGTGGTTATGAAGTAGTAAAATTTCTGTGATTTTGACTTTGTGCGAACATGGTGACTAAGAGTCTGTGAGAACATGCCAGAGCTAGAGAGGGACAAGGAAAGGGTGTAGTTGGGAACATCGCCCAGGTGGCCCCTGAGTTCTCTATGGATGCCAAGGACATCTGTGCTTTCTGTTTTGTAGACAGCAGACAGAGAGGGATCGACCGAATGTGACAGATATGCAGGCCTTGTGTGAGTTCTATAAACACTCTCAGCTTCAGTTGCCCATACTACAAAATGAGTGTTAATAATTATGCCCTTCCATCCAAAGGAACCCAGACCAGACCAGACCCTGGCCCATGACCTCTAGGGTTTTGGGGCCCAGATCTGCAAGTCTGGCTCCTGGTGGCTTGGACTGAAGAAAACATGTGACATTACCCAGCCAGATACCTGACCCTCAGGAGGTCCTCTAGAAATGTTCCCTAATATGAACACATGAACAGTTCAACTTGTGGCTGGCAGAGGACGAGTGTTATAGGTTAACAGCAAATTGTGTAATGTATTTTCTTTTAGCAAGAAGAGAAGATGTGAGTTCAAGCTTTAGTAGAAAAAATAATTAAAAGGTTGAGAGTTTGCTGAGTGTGGACTGTTACCTTTGTCCTTGTTACTGATTATATTTACATGGCTCTTTTTACCACATGATATACAAAGAGCCATTGAGGTCATCATTGTTCAGAGCTTTAATTTCCTGAATTCTAATTGTACTAGTGGTTCCTGTCCAGATATGTGAGCACAGGGCCATGAGCAGGACCACCAACCTGTAGGGTTTGGATCTACAGGATTTACGATCCTGTAGGATTGTAAAGCCCCCCCTGGTTGAAATCTCTCCCACTCTCCTCATCCTTCCCTGAGGCAAAATCTGCTTCTAAACAGTTCCCAAGTGAAGCACTTTCTAGGTACAGAAAATGCAAATCTCAAAGAAACCAAAACCAAGACTAGGGAGAACTGATTCCCTCCTTAAGACATGGTGTGTTTACAAAATTCAGTAAGGACTTCCAGGCAGGGCAGGACTAGAGCAAAGAGAGTGAGGCATTCCACTTGAGCACAAAATTGCCAAAAATCTCAGTAATCAACACAAATTGTGCTCTAACCAATATTTTTAAGGATCAATATTAAGGCAAGAAAAATTATGAGGGACAAAATATCAAAATTTTAAATAAAGACAGGATCAGTAGGTTAATTTAACTCACACACTAGGATTCATCTAGTTAATGACATGCGTGTTGCAGTGTTTAGGAGCAAAGGGTTCTCATTCTGAAACTTACACCAAAATGAGTCAAAAAGTGAAATGGACTGATGGGTGGATAGATAGGTTTAAAGCAAATAAAGCAAAATGTTAATTATTCATTCTAGGTGGTGGGTACACAGGTGTTAGTAAACAATTTTCCCCATCTTTTGGTTCAAATTTTCTTTATTTAAAAATTATCATTATAAAATTTGGGGAAGTGATAACTAGCAATATTCTTTAACAGCACAAATATCTTTCAAACTTATGCCATCTCTTCACTCCCTACCTACCTAACACTACTCTGACTCTCATCATCTCTGACCTGGACAATAACTACAGCCTCCTGGGTGATCTTTCAGAGGGCCACCTTTGCACATCTAATCAGGGCCCTCACAAATATGACCCCTCATCCAGGCCTGTATTGCCGCTATCTCCTACAGGCAGCAGGTGTTCACGCCCAGCTATGGTCCCAGCACCCCTCCACAGATTATGTGCTGTATCAAACTGGAGTCTTTGCAGGCCCCTGAAGACCCTGTGTTCCACATCCTTGCACAAGGTGCACTGCTTGCCTTATTCTCTCCAAATGGCTCCTCTTCTTTAAGATTCCTTCAGAAGCTTAAACATGGTGGATTGAACACAGGCATTTACCCATGAAGCCCCAGTAAAATGAACAAATGGACTTTTTTATTTTTTGAGGAAGTTTAGCCCTGAGATAACTCCTGCCAATCCTCCTCTTTTTTATGAGGAAGATGGGCCCTGAGCTAACATCCGTGCCCATCTTCCTCTACTTTATATGTGGGATGCCTTCCACAGCATGGCTTGCCAAGCAGTGCCCTGTCCGCACCCTGGATCCGAACCGGCGAAACCTGGGCCGCCAAAGTGGAATGTGCGCACTTAACCACTGAGCCACTGGGCCAGCCCCTAAAGGACTTTCTTAAAAGGCAGAAATCTGCAGGAACAAAGACAGCCAGCAAGGAGACAAGAGTCATCACAAACTCTTCATGCCAAACAACTTGGTAAGCACTCTCCTTAGTCCTCAGTATAACTGTATACAGTGGGTAGTCTTATTATCACCCTCGTTTTACAGACACAAAGAGGTCAAGTTACTTGGGCAAGATCACACAGCCACAGAGCCAGGACGTAAGCCCTGGTGGCCTGGCTGCAGAGTCTATGTCTTTGACCACTGTATGTCTGCCATGAAGACATGGCACAGCAGAGAAAGCTGAAGCTGAAGGCTACAGCACTGGAGAGACCAGAAGCAAACAGAACCAGGTGGCTAACACCCAGAAGATTTCAGGAACTGAATTGACAAGGTATATCTGAAATCAGAGTGTAGTGAGGCTGAAAGTAGAGGATTGTTTAAGGTCTGTATAAGAAAAGTTGCACTTCCAGATTCCCTCCTGTACTGGGTTGAATAGTCTTTCCCCCAAAATTCATGTCCATCAGCAGCCTCAGAATGTGACCCTATTTGGAAATAGGATCTGTGCAGATGAAATTAGTTATGTTAACGTGAGTTCATACTGGAGCGTGTGGGCCTTAATTCAATGTGTGGTGTCATTATAAGATGAGACAGAGATGCTCAGAGGGAAGGCAGCTATATGGAGATGGAGGCAGAGATTGGACTGATGCTGCCACAAGCCAAGGATCACCAAGGATTGCTGTTAACCACTAGGAGCCAGGGAGAGGCATGGAGCATATTCTCCCCAGAAACTCCATAGGAACCAAATCTTCAAAACCTTGATCTAGGCCTTTCTCCTCCAGAACACTGAGGCAATAAGTTTCTGTCATTTTAGGTGACCCAGTTTGTGGTATTTTATTATATTAAGGCCACATCATCTACTCTGCAAAAGACTGAGGGACAATTATTTACACACATTGAACTGGACAGACTCTGGACTTGGGCACCCCTGGCAAGAGGAGGACAGAATGCTGGACTGAAAAGCAGGAGAAATGATGAGATTTACATTACCCTCTCCCATGGACCAACAGGCCACACTTCCTCCTCCTGGGGAGAAGACCAAAGAATTCCTCCTTGGGAAGGTGCACAGCCCAAAGGATTGACAGATCCTGATACTTACGAGGGTCAAGCCAGACACCACCGCACTGAAATTCAACATTGACAAATCCCAGACTCTTTTAAATACAAGTAGACCAGCAGGGACCAGTCAACATTCAATGGAAAGACCAAAACAAACAGAGAAAGAAGCTCAAAGGAACTGAAGCAAGGGGGAGGAGGAACGGACCTTTGAAAATAATCACACCAGTCTGAGACCTGTGCTTACTTGAAATAAGAGCAGAGAGCAAATAGGAGTTTTTGGAAAAAAATATGGAATGAGTAGCATTCTGTAGAAAAGTAAAAAGGTAAAAATAAGGAATTCAATGGAAAGAAAAAATAAGGCAAAGAGATGGAAAACAGAACAGAAAAGATAAGCACACTAGAAAAATCATTCCAGGAATTCCATTATCTGGCCCATCGGGGTTTCAGAATGGAGAACAGAAAGAATAAGAGAAATAGTTGAAGAAAAATTCCCAGAAATGAAAACCAATGCACTTCACTGTCCAATATGGTAGCCCCAAGCTATATGTGGTTAGGTAAATTAAATTAATTAAAATTAGGTAAAATGAGAAACACACCTCCTCCATCACACTAACTGTAATTCAAGCTCTCAATAGCCTAATGCTTCTGGAGGCCATCATACTGGACAAAGAGCACTTGCATCATCACAGGAAGGTCAATTGTACAGCTCTGGCCTAGAGTAACGGATGAAAGCATATCAAACAAGGCACATCATCATGGAATTTCAGAACACCAGGGACAAAAAGAAGATCCTAAATACTTCCAGAAAAGGGGAGGGAGGGAAGATATCGGAAGGGAATTAAACTTCTCAACAGCCATATTAGAAGTAAGACTCTGTGTCTGCAAATTCAGAGGGAAAAATTGAGACTGCCTAGAATCCTGTGCCTAAACCATCAAAGTATGAGGGAAGAAAACAGAATTATTACAACATGTAACTTCTTAACAAACAAATTACTCCTTTACACCATTCCTCCAAAAGCTACAAGAAGATGCCTCCACAAAAACAAGGGAGAAAACCAAGGAAAAGAAAGCCATGGTCTCCAGGAACAGGCAATTCAGCACTAAAAGAAAAGCGAGGGGAATGTCCAGCACAAATACCCTGCAAAAGCCACCGGACCCATCAGCCTGGAAGAAACAAAGGAGAGAGCCTCAGGATGGCTTGAACTTGGAGACAGCAGAGTCGTGCTTCTGGTGAAAAACAGATGATGGGGCATAAAAAACTCATCAAATTGCGAGAAAGAATTTTTGATTCCAAAGAAAATGAAAAGATTTCATGAATAAAAATGGAATCAAAGATCTATGTGTGACTCACTGTGAATAATAATTACTTAAGTTATATTGATGCAGATACTGAATAGGAATCAAATTCCTATCCTTGTTTTGGGAAGGTGGGAAGTGGGTATGAGGCAAGGAGGATATCAGAAACCTAAACTCTCCTCTTCCACAGTAATCAAGAAACAGTAATATGAGCTGGTAATTTAATGACACAACAATAAACATCAGAAGAAACTACTAAACAGGTTGAAAGTGGATTCTGGAGGGAAAAATCAGAGTGGGGATCAGGTAGGGCAAGGTGCGTCTAGTTGGCTATACCCCTGTAGGACTGTTACATTATAAAGCACTTCCATCTATAAATACTATTTCTTTAAAGATATTTTTAAAAGACTCAAGGAGGCATCACCTCCTCCCCACTCTCTTTGGAAGCAAGTACTCCTTCTCTGTCCTCCCAAAGGACCTAGGCTGACCTCCCGCCATCTTGAATTGGTCTATTCATGAGTGTGACTTTTCCCCACCAAACTAAGGTGTCATGTGTCTGACACAGAGTGGTGGTCAGAAAATGTCTGTAGATCTAAAAGAAGCCTGGACAGCAATGTTCCTGGTGACCCCAACAGATGATTAAGGTGCAGGTGAATCTCCTGTTAGCAGATCCTGTGAAATCCTCAAATGACATAAAGATGAATGATGCTGGGGTGAGTCCTCCAGTGTTTCTAATACATGTTTCACAAACAGCCATTAGACGTTTTTACTGAAGGCCTACAATGTGTGCAGCAGCATGCTCTTTTGGACATCAACTACCTGGCATTTCTTCCCTGGCCCTCAGTGAGCCAAGCACATGCCCATAGGCACAGATCATCCTCAGTCCCTGAAGCACAGGAAGCACTCAGCTTAGAAAATGTCTGCAGGGATATGTGAGGGCACCAAAACTTCTACTCCAATACATGCATAAATGAATGTTACTTTTATTTCCCTTTTCCCTTTTGGCCTAGAGCATATACCCCAAAGTTACCAGGAGAATGAAATTGATAGATAATGGGTTGAAACTCTTGAGAGAAGTAAAATTTCTTTATTTCTCCACCACCAGGCACCATGCCTGGCAAGAGAGCTTAGGAAGACTTGCTTATCCAAGTGGATGACAGTAAGGGTAATTCTATGCTCATCTTTACGTTTTTGCCTACCAACTGCCAATGCTTCCCTCACTTCCTATTCCAGACCTTTCTCCAAGCTACCTCCGAGACCCCCAGTTCTCACGATGGAGTCCAACACATTCCTGGAAATCAAAGTCCCTGAGGGAGACAACACACAAAATTGCTAGGTTAGGACAGAGGACATGACTAGAGCAATGAAAGATGGAGCAGGAAGGAAGAGGGAAGCAACTTGAGTGAGCACTCCAAGATCAGCCAAATGGTCAAGTCTGACTTTCTGAATCAACACTTTTCAAACAATAGCCAACAATCGAGGTGGAAAATAGATGTCATAAGAGGATGATGCCAAGTGGAGAAGCCTCCTGTTGGCTTTACCCAGAACAGCTTTGTAAATTAAAGTTAAGCATTTCTTCACTGAATGTGGTCAAGGGCCACAGAGGGTCTCTACTGCCTCACTGGCATAATCCTTGTTGAATATTAAACAATGGCCTCAACTTCACACTTGAACCTCGGGAAGTTCAGTTATAATCAGAATAGTTCACACAGGTTCAGAATATGAATTCAGCTCACCTCAGGAACATAATATTATGGGACAACTCTAGTGCCTGCCACTAAAAGACAAGATTTATTTGATAGTTTCAGCTCTGGAAGAATATAGTCATTGAAATAGAAGCTAAAAGGCAGTTATCTGCATGCCAAGACATTATAATCACCAAAGAAAAGACCCTATGGAAGTTGGCTGAAACATAATAGGTTCTTACCCATTAAATTCTCTGGGGAATTTCATCAATAAAACCCAACAAAGAGGAAATTACTGTAGCAATGACAGAAGCCAGAATTTTTCAAATACCCCTTAGAAAGGAGGCAGGGACTGTGCACCATCCCCATAGGACTGGTAAGCTGAGAGAAATAGATTATCTTTTCTACTTGTTTTTCATTTTTTTTTTGCCACACAGTAACTCAAAAACATACAAAAATACACAGTTCTCCAGTAAAGACAAATATAAAAATCCATTTTATGGTAATTTTGGTTTCTAAGTCTGTTTTAATTTTGTTATAGCATTTAAAATACAAAAGGATAAAGAATAACTATAATATATATTAATAGTACATACTATATGAAGACAATTTATGAAATCAATAACATATAGGGGTCTGCAGAGCTGTGAAAGAGTACTCTTTATGGGATTGAAGATGGTTTAAAGTAGATTGTTATCAATTTAGGATGTCTTATATAATCCTCATGCAACCACAAAGAGATTCTATAAAATATAAACAATAAGAAATGAGAAGGGAATCAAAAAATCTCACTACAAAACATCCAACAAACTCAAAGGAAGGCAGTAAGGGGGGAACTGAGAGGCAAAGAACTGTGAAACATACAGAAGACAAAAATGGTAAGAGCAAGTTCTTCCCTATCAGTAATTACTTTGAATATAAATTTAAATGGATTAAACTACCCATTCAAAACATATAGATTTTGAGATTGGATAAAACAAAATCTAACTATGTTGTGTCTGCAAGAGATTCCCTTTAGATCTAACAACATGCGTAGGTTGAAACTGAAAGGATGGTAAAATATACGCCATACAAATGAAAATAAAAAGGAGCAAGGGTGGCTATACTAATACCAGACAAAATAGACTTTAGTTCACTCCCCACTCCCTCTGCCCTAGTCAGACTCTCATCATCTCTGACCTAGACATTAACCACAGCCTCCTGGCTTATCTCCTTTCAGAGAGGACCTTTGCACTTCTACTCAGCTTGCTCACACGTTAGACCCCTCCCACAGTCAGGCATTGCCTGTGCTTTGTCCAGGGAGAGATGACCACCCAGCTGGTTCCCAGCCCCCTTCCAAAACCTCAAGCTGCCTCAGACTGGAGTGTGTGCAGCTTCCGGCACACCCTGTGCTGCCTCACACCTCTACACCTTTGCTCAGGGTGCACTGTCTGCCTTATTCTCTCCCAAATGAATGCCTCCTTAACTTTAAGATTCCTCTCAGAAAATTAAACATGGTTAATTGAACAGATACGTTTACTTCTAAAGCATGCTGAAGCCCCAATAAAGTGCACTAAAGAGCTTTCTTAAAAGGTATAAATTCAACAGGACAAAGATAACCAGAGAGGAGACAAGAGCAACCAAAAGTTTCACCCAGTAAGTAGACATAGCCAAAAGTCATCACAAGTTCTTCATGCCAGACACCTTTCTAAGCACTCTCCTTAGTCCTCACAAGAAGCATGTGTAGTAAGTAGGTACTCTTATTATCACTTCCTTTTCACAGGCATAGAGAGGTTAAGCACTTAGGCAAGGTCACACAGCCGCAGAGCCAGGATATAAACCCAGGTGGTTTGGCCCCGACATCTATACCTGTGACTACTATGTGTCTTCCATGAAAGGCCACTCACTTGGCAGAGCAGAGAAAGCTGAAGCCTGCACACTGCAGAGACCAGAATCAATCACAACCACACTGCTGAAGCCCTAAAAGACTCAGAAACTGAATACACGAGGGATCTGTAAAATCAGAAAGTGTAAGTGAGGCTGAAAACAGAACTTTGTTTAAAGTCTATACACTAAAGAGGTAAACTTCCAGATTCCTCCCTATACTGGGTTGAATAGGGCTCCCCTCCAAACTTCATGTGCACCAGCAACCTCAGAATATGACCCTGTTTGGAAATAGGGTCTTTGCAGATG
>NC_060273.1:36285246-36301175 GCF_021613505.1 Equus quagga | reverse complement strand
ACCAATACACCGCATTGTCCCATACAGTAGCACCTAGACACATGTGGCTAGTTCAATTTAAGTGCAAGTTTATTAAAATCACATAAAATACGAAATTCAATTTCTTGGTCACACTAGCCACTATTCAAGTGCTCAACAGCCTCATGTGGTGAAGGCCACCATACTGCACAACACAGACATAGAGCATTTGCATCATCAAAGAAAGTTTGATTGGACAAGCCTGGCGTAAAATGATGGAGGAACACAGATCCACCAAGGCACATAGTCATAAAATTTCAGAGCACCAGTGATAAAAAGAAGGTCCCAAAATCTTCCACAAGGGAGCAAGAAACAGCTTACATACAAAGGATAAGAAATCAGAAAGGCATTAAACTTCTCAAAAACAATACTAAAAGCTACACTCTAGTCTTCAAATTCAGAGAGAAAACTCTATCCCAACTGGAATTCTATGCCCTAACTATCAATCGAGTCTGAGGGTATAACAGAGAATTATTCAGACATGCAAGTTCTTAAAAAAAATTTACTCCTGCACATCATTCCTTAGACAGCTACAAGAAGATGTCCTTTATCAAAACAGTAGAGAAAACCAAGAAAGAGACAGCTACAGAATCCGGAGACAGGCAGTTCATTGCAGCAGAGAAATGAGGGGATTGCCCAAAACGTTGACTTTTCAGAAATCACCAGGAGCAAGCAGCCTGGACTGAAGCAAGGAGAGAGCCTCTCAAGTGTTTGAACTTGCAGAGCAGACTTACACTTCTTGCATAAAAGCCATGGCAGGAACCGAGAAAACTCATGAAATCACAAAAAGAAATTGTTGATTCCAAGGAAAATGAAAAGTTGTCAAGAACGGAAATGGAAACATAGATTGTGCCTGGTTCAGCTGTGAATACCAAGTGCTTAAGTCATATTGATGCAGACACCAAATAGGAATCCAATGCCTCTCCTGTTTGGGGAAGGCAGGAAATGAGTGTGAGGAAAGGATGATATCAGGAACCTAAATTCTCCTCTTCCAGAGCAATCAAGAAACAGTAGTATAACCATGTAATTTACTGACATGGAAATATAAACCAGAAGAAATTACTAAACAGCTTGAAAGTAGATTCTTGAGGGAAAAATCAGAATGCAGATCAGGTAGAGCAAGGCACGGCTAGTTTCAGTATAAACCTTGTAGGACTGTGCAATGTTATACAACACGTACATCTATAAATTTTTTCTTTAAAAATACATTTTCAGAAGCCCCATGTCAGGTGTCACCTCCTCCCAACAAACTATGGGGCCAAGTGCTCCTTCTCTGTGCTCCCAAATCACCAGGACTGGTGTCCCACCATATTGAATAAGTCTGTTCTTGGGTCTAATGCTTCCCTACCAAGCTGGGAAGATATCATACCTGACCCAGAGTGGTCAGGTGCTCATAAAATATCTGTGGATCTAAGAAGAAGATTGGAAAAGGACCTTCCTGCTGTCCTCCCAGAAGTGTCTTAAGTGGAGATAAACCACCTGATAGCAGTTGTTTGGAAATCCCCAAGTGCCATAAGGATGAGTGATTCCACTTGGGTCCACATGGTATTCCAATACACGTTTAGCAAACAGCCATGAGATATTTTTACTAATGACCTACAATATGCTTGGCAGCATTCTGGGCCCTAAGAGGAGACCAGTGTGGCACAGATGCTCAAAGAAAATTTAGCCTTTTAACTTTTCATAATTGAGCTCATCATCCTCATAAGACCCAACCTGGAGTGGGCTTTGGGAGGGAGAATTTCTTGTTACCAGGAAACAACTTCTCAGTCTCATTTGGGTAACAAGTTTTCTGAGTTTGATCTTTCTGATCCAGCCTTCTCTTCCCCTGCTCCTCTCAGGAGGAATTTGGGATGTTTGGGGGTATGATTTAAGGGGGTGGGGAAGTGGCTCAGACCATCTACTCTGCCCTGGGCCTTTCAGGTAACACCTTCTCCCTGCCCTGGTTCTACAGGGGGTCCTCGAGTATTCGGTGCTGTATTTGTGGTTCTATCATCCCTGAGAGTCACCTCTGCTGGCCTGGGCCCTTCTCACTGGCACCCAGATCCCAGCCCCACCCTCTGCCCAGCGTTAATGAGAGTGCACTTTCACTACTTCTGGTCCTCTTAGTGATATTGAACCTGAAGTGAGTTCGCTCACCCATTGTGCAGCAAACCAATCTCTGAAACTGGGTGTAGTGGAAGAAAGTAGGAATTTTATTATTGCACAGCACTGAGCAAG
This sequence comes from Equus quagga, assembly GCF_021613505.1. NCBI lineage: Eukaryota > Metazoa > Chordata > Mammalia > Perissodactyla > Equidae > Equus > Equus quagga. The sequence goes on along the minus strand of NC_060273.1, from coordinate 36,298,937 downwards.
GAGAAAGTGCAGCTAATGCTGAAATTCCAAATTCCCCAAAAACCTAAGAGGAAGGTTTTTTGCTGGGGTTTTAGGTAGGGGAGGGGAAGGATATGGACTTGCTGGTTGGAGCTTTTCCACCAGCCTGTATTTGGCCTTGAGACCACTTGCAGAGAGGAGGGAGCCCGTGACCTTGCTGTTCAGTGCTTTCCTGCAAGCCTGTAGCTCCTTTGCAGGGAGGAGGTGGAGGAGATTACGAATCCAGGTGGTTGTCCTTGGCTGTGTCTGTCTCCATAAAGGATAGTGGATTTTGGAGCCAGGAAGCCATGAAGTAAGCAGAGAATGAGTGTTTTGGTTTTAACCCCATACATGCTGGGTTTAATGTAGGGTAACTGATATCAGGGCCAGTATCATTAGCCCTCCTGTGACAGCTACCTGGAGGCCCATGGGCTCTCTCTTCAAATCCTATTATAGGCTAAATTGTGTCCCCTCCAAATTTATATGTTGAGGTCCTAACCTCCAGCACATCAGAATGTGACTGTAGCTGGAAATAGGATCTCTAAAGAGATAATTAAGATTAAATGAGGTCATATGGGTGGGCCCTAATCCAATTTGACTAGTGTTCTTATAAGGAGAGGAGACTGGGCACAGACATGCACAGAGGGAAGACCATGTGAAGATCAGGGAGAAAATGGCTATATGCAAGCCAAGTAGAGAGGTTTCAGGAGGAATCAACCATGCTGACACCCTGATCTTGAAATCCCAGCCTCCAGAACTGTAGGAATAAAATTTAAAAAAGAAATCTTTAAAAAAAAAAAACTTGGTGGCTTAAACAATAATTTTGTTATCTCAGATTCCATGGCTGAGGAATTCAGAAGACACTTATTTGAGTGGTTCCAGCTCAGAGCTTCTCATGAGGTTGCAGCCTAGCTCTTTGCTGAGGCTGTCATCACTTGAGCCATTTTCTACCCAGTCCAGTTTTCAAATGACTCAATAAAAAAAAAAAGCTGGACTGGGCTAGAAAATCTATTTCAGTGGTAGCTCACTTTGGGGCCTGGGAAGCCAGAACTGACTGTGGCAGGAGGTCTCAGTTCCTTGCCATGTGTTTAGTTGAGTGTCCTCATAACATGGCAAATGTCTTTCCCTAGAGTGGGTAATCAGAGATGGAAAGAGGTAGGAACCTCCATGTTTCTTACAACTCAACAACAGAGAACATACATCATGTTCACAATATCTTAGTGGCTTCACAAGTCAACTTTATTTATGTTGGAGGAGACTACAAAAGTGTGTGAATGTCTAGGAGGAGAGACTCACTGAAGATGTTCTTGAAAACTGGCTACCACAACCTACAAACACAATGTGCACCACTGAGAGGTATATTGTGGGCATGCAAAGACTTGGTGTCAAGCTGAACCAGCACGTGATAGGTGGCCAATAAAGTCAGTACCAGAGAGGTGTCAAGATGGTAGTGTAGGCAGACTCTGAACTCACCTCCTTCCACAGATACAACGAATTTACAACTACTCTTGCAACTATCACCCCTGAGAGAACTGAAAACTGCATAAAAAGAATCACTGCAAAAGGGGACAGTCCTGACTGAGGTGGAAGAGGCAGAAATTCACTTCCAGAGAGGATAAAGACCACTTTTGCAAGCCACAGGGCTTCTTGGACTGCCAGAGTCAATCCTAAGGTATGAAGCCTTCCCTGGAGGAGTGGGGGACCTGAGTGGGGGAGTGTTACCTCTATAAGCATCTTTTTGGACTCAGCACAACTGAGATAAGTGTAATAATATCTCACTTTGCTGGCTATTAAGTACAATGGGCAATACTCCCCAGAAAAGCTATCAGACACAAGGGGGAAATAGCTGGCTCTAAGAAGGCCCATGCCCAATTCACCCATTTTGGAAAGCAACCTAAAATCACCACAAAGGAAGGTGCACAGTCCTTTGGTGAATAAAGGCTCACCTGATAGTCTCTGGGTGCATCTCAGTGAGGGGTGAGGCTTCTACAGGGACTGAGACATTGGCAGCAGCCATTAAAGTGACCTAGTAGTGGCCTGCTGATACAGACACTGGCAAATGCCATCAGTGTTCTTCCACTGGCATGTTAGCATAGAGTCTGCCGCAGTCACTAGAGCACCAATTTAATCCAGCTCAATCAGAGCAGGCAGCCCTCCTTAGAGATAAGCTCCACCTAACAGCAAACCATCAGACAACTTGTGGCCATGCATAAGCCAGGTGCTTGGATCCTCTGCAGCCAGGTGAGTGTGTCCGCCTCTGCAGGGCAGGGCATGCATGAAGAGTGGATGGAGTGTGTGGGGCATAGGTGGAGTGTGTGGAGCCTCTACAGTTGTGCAACTGGGTCTGCTTCAGGGGGTTGCAGCACACACCCAGGTCAGCACTGTGTTGATGGTGTGTGTGGCCCTGTGACCAGTGGGGCTTGTCAGCTGCAGAACACTTGTGCTCCTCAAACAGCCACATAGGGGATTTGCCCCACCTTACAAAGCTTGAAACAATTGGGTGTTCCCATTCCTGGAGTCAGCCCAACTCAGCTGCAATCCTGAGAGAGCTGACAAGAGCCTTTCAGGTTGGAGCCCTACAGGAATTGTAAGCACCTGAACTAGAAACCAGCCACGCAAGGGGCATACTCACTTAACAGAAAAACTGCAACACGAATGTGTTATTAGACATTGCTGCCAACTGTGCTGGGGCTCCCTATGCCCAATACAGTGACTGAAGGATCCATAGCATCCACACACAACTAAGCATTACAGTCAGCTGGTCAGCTGCCCAGGAGGACAGCCTAGACTCCTTGGGCACCTGTAGCAAGGGCAACCCTGCCACAACAGAAGGACACACGTAGGCCAAACAGGGGTCACACCAGGAACATTTGGAACTGGTGATGAGAAGGAAGCACAGTGGTGGGCCTCATAAGGCATCTCTTACATAAGGGCATCTCTCCAAGATCAGGAGACATAGCTGACCCACCTGATGCATAGATATAAGCACAGAGGAGGAAAAATGAGGAAGAAAAGGAATACATTCCAAGTAAAGGAAGAGGACAAATCTCCAGTAGAAGAACTAAATGAAAAAGAAATGAGCAATCTACCTGACAAAGTGTTCAAACAAAAAGTCAGAAGCATGCTTAAAGGATGAAGTCAGTGAGAACAACATCAAAGAATTGGAAAATACAAAAAAGAGCCAATCAGAGATGAAAAATACAACACTGGAAACCACTCATTAGAAGGACTCAATAGCAGAGTTGATGATACAGAAGAATGGACCAGCAGGCTGGATGAAAGTCTAGAGGAAATCACCCAAGCTTAACCGATAAAAGAAAAAAGAATTAAAATAAAAAAATAGAAAACTGTTTATGAGACGTCTGGGACAATAGCAGACACACTAACACTCACATTATAGGTGTCCCAGAAGGAGAAGAGAGAGACAAAGGGGCAGAGAATCTATTTAAATAAATTATAGCTGAAAAGTTTTCTAACATAAAGAAGGAAACAGACATGCAGGTACAGGAAGCACAGAAAGCACGAAACAAAATTAACCCAAAGAGGCACACACCTGGACACATTATAATTAAAATGTCAAGAATTAAAGATAAAGAGAGCATCTTAAAAGCCATAAGAGAAAGGCAAGCAGTTACATACAAAAGGAACCTCACAAGCCTATCAGCTGATGTCTCAGCAGAAATCTTACAGAACAGAAGGGAGTGGCATGACATATTTAAGTGCTGAAAGGATAAAACACACACCCAAGAATACTCTACCTGGTAAGGTTATAGTTCAGAATGGAAAGAGAGATAAAGAATTTCTCAGACAAGCAAAAACAAAAGGACTTTATCACCAAGAAACAAATCTTACAAGAAATGGTAAAGGGAATTATTTAATTGGGAAAGAGAAGACCACAAATAGCAATAAGAAAATTATCTCCAAAAAATCAATAAAATCACTGGTAAAGGCAAAAATACAGTAAAGGTAGCAGATCAACCACCTATAAAGATAAAATGAAGCTCAAAGACAAAATTATTAGAACTGCCTATTTCCATGATATGAGGGTAACAGATACACACACAAAAATGATTAGATATGAGATGAAAAACATAAAATGTGGGAGGAGAGGAGTAAAAGGGTAGAGCTTTTTGAAAGAGGTCAAATTAAAGAGACCATCAACTTAATATGTATTGCTAAATACATACGTTACTTATTATAAATGAACCTCACGGTGATCACAAACCAGAAACCTATAGTAAATACACAAAAATTCAAGAAAGGAACCCAAACATAATACTAAAGAAAGCAACAAGGGAAGTGAACAAGAGGAGAAGAAAAGAAGAGAGAAGAACTACTAAAAGACCCAGAAAAAAATAACAAAATGGCAATAAGTACATACTTATCAATAGCTACTTTAAACGTCCATGGACTAAATGCTCCAATCAAAAGGCATAGGGTGGCCAATTGGATAAAAACCCAAGACCCATATATATGCTGCATGCAAGAGACACACTTCAAACCTAAAGCCACTCACAAACTGAAACTGAAGGGATGGACAAAGATACTCCAGGCAAATGACAAGGAAAAGAAAGCTGGGGTAGCAATACTTATATCAGATAGAATACACTTTAAAGCTAAAGCTGTGATAAGAGACGAACAAGGGCACTGCACAATGATAAAGAGAACAACTCAAAAAGAAGATATAACACTTGTAAATATCTATGCACCCCACATAGGAGCACCTAAATATATAAAGCAATTATTAACAGACATGAAAGTAGAAATAGACAGTAACACAATAATAGGAGGGGACTTTAACACTCCACTGACATCAATGGATAGATCATCCAAACAGAAGATCCATGAGGAAACAATTGCCTTACACAACACATTGGACCTGATGGACTTAGTAGATTTATACATAACATTCCATCAAAAAACCACAGAATAGGTACTGGCCAATTGGCAGTGGTAGCTGCCACATTCAACTTCAGTAGCCTGGGGTTCACTGGTTCAGATCCCAGGGGCGGACCTACACAGTGCTTATCAAGCCATGCTGTGGCAGGCATCCCATATATAAAACAAAGTAAGACAGGCGTGGATGTTAGACCAGGGCCAATCTTCTCAGCAAAAAGAGGAGGATTGGTGGTAGGTGTTAGCTCAGGGCTAATCTTCCTTAAAACACACACACACACAAAATACACATTCTCTTCCAATGCACATGGAACATTCTCCTTGACTGATCACATATTTTGCAGCAAAACAAGTCTCAATAAATTTAAGAAGATTGAAATAATACCAAGGATATTTTCTGAGCACAATGACATGAAACTAGAAATCAGCTACAGGAAGAAACTTGGAAAAGCCACAAATACGTCAAGATTAAACAAAATGGTACTAAACAACAATTGGATCAATGAAGAAATCACAGGAGAAATTAAAAATACTTGAAGTCAAGTGACAATGAAAATACAACATGCCAAGTTTTATGGGATACAGCAAAAGTGCTTCTAAAAGCGAAGTTTATAGCAATACGGGCCTACCTCAACAAACAAGAAAAATCTGAGTTGAACAGTGCACCTAAAGGAATTGGAAAAAGAAGAATGAACAAAGCCCAAAATCAGTAGGAGGAAGGACATAATAAAAATCAGAGCAGAAGTAAGTGAACTAGAGACTAAAAAAAAAAAAAAAAAATAGAAAAAGTCAACGAAACTAAGAGCTAATTCTCTGAAAAGATAAACAAAACTGACAAGCGTTTAGCTAGACTCACCAAGAAAAAAAGACAGAAGTGTCAAATAAGTAAAATCAGGAATGAAAGAGGAGAAATTACAACATCCACCTCAGAAATAGAAATCATTATAAGAGAATACTACAAAAAGCTATATGCCAACAAAGTGGATAATCTAGAAGAAATGGACACATTCTTAGAATGATACAATCTCCCAAAAGTGAATCAAGAAGAAATTTATAATTTGAATAGATCAATCACCAGTAAGGAGATTGAAACAACAATCAAACATCTCCCAAATTTAAAGGTCCAAGACCAAATGGCTTCACTGGTGAACTCTACAAAACATGTAAAGAAGACTTAATATCTATCATTCTCAAACTTGCAAAACCTGAAGTGGAGGGGAAGCTTCCTAACTCATTTTACAAAGTCCACGATATCCTGACACCAAGACCAGATGAGGACAACACAAAAAAAGAAAAGTACAGGCCAATATCACTGAGGAACATCAATGCAAAATCCTCAACAAAATATTAGCAAAGCAAATACAGCAATACATTAAAAATATCATACAGTATGATAAAGTAGGATTTATTCCAGGGGTTCAGGGATGGTTCAACATCCACAAATCAAAGTGTTACACCACATTAACAAAATGAAGAATAAAAATCATGTGATCATCTCAATAGATGCAGAGAAAGCATTTGACAAGAGACAGCACCCACTTAAGGTAAAAACTCTGAATAAAATGGGTATACAAGGAAAATTCTTAAGCAGAATGAAGTTTATCTATGACAAACTATCAGCTAATACCATTCTCAATGGAAAAAACCTGAAAACTATTCCTCTAAGAACAGGAACCAGACAAGGATGCCAACTTTCATCACTCTTATTTAACATAGTAGTGGAAGTCCTAGCCAGAGCAATCAGTAAAGAAGAAGAAATAAATGGGATCCAAATTGGAAAGGAAGAAGTGAACCTGTCACTCTTTGCAGGTGGCATGGTTTCATATACAGAAAAACCCTAAAGAATCCACTAGATAACTTTTAGAAATAGTAAATGTATATGGTAATGTTGCAGGATACAAAATCAAGATACAAAAATCAGGTGCGTTTCCATACACCAATAAAGAAGTAGCAGAAAGAAATTAAGAATACAATCCTTTTTACAATTGCAAGAAAAAGAATAAAATACCTAGGAATAAACTTAACCAAAGAGGTGAAAGACCTATACACTGAAAATTATAAAACATTGCTGAAAGAAATTGAAGAAAACACAAAGAAACAAAGATATTCCCTGCTCTTGTATTGGAGGAATTAATATAGTTAAAATGTCCATACTTCCTAAAGCAATCTATCAATTCAATGCAATTTCTTTCAAAGTTCAAATCACATTTTTCACAGAAATAGAACAAAAAATCTTTAAATTTATGTGGAACAACAGAAGACCCTGAATAGTCAAAGCAATCCTGAGAAATAAGAGCAAAGCTGAAAGTATCACACTCCCTGATTTCAAAATGCACTACAAAACTATAGTAACCAAAACAACATGAAACTAGCACAAAAACAGACACACAGATGAATGCAACAGAATCAAGAGCCCAGAAATAAACCCACACATCTATTCATAGCTAATCTTTGACAAAGGAGCCAGTAACATACAATGGAGAAAGGAACGTCTCTTCCATAAGTGGTTCTGGGAAAACTGGACAGCCACTTGCAAAAGAATGAAAGTAGACAATCTTCTTACAAAACACACAAAAATTAATTCAAAAATGAACGAAAGACTTGAAGGTAAGACCTGAACTCATGAAACTTCTAGAAGAAAACAAAGGCAGTATGCTCTTCGTCATTGATAAGAGCAGCATATTTTCAAGTACTGTGTTTGACTGGGCAAGGGAAACAATAGAAAAAATAAACAAATGGGACTACATCAAACTAAAAACTTCTGCACAGCACAGGAAACCAAGAAAATGAAAAGACAATCCTACAATTGAGAGAAGATATTTGCAAACCATACATCTGATAATGGATTAATATCCAAAATATACAAAGAACCCATACATCTCAACAACAAAAAAAACTAACAACCCAATTAATAAATGGGCAAAAGATCTTAAGAGGTATTTCACCAAAAAAAATATACAGATGGTCAACACTCACATGAAAAGATGTTCAATATCATTAACTATCAGGGGAATGCAAATCAAAACTACAATGAAATATCACCTCAAGCCCATCAGAATGGCTATAATTAACAAAAAAGGAAACCAAAAGTGTTGGAGAGGATGTGGAGACAAGGGGACACACATACATTGCTAGTGGGAGTACAGACTGGTATAGCCACTTTGGAAAACAGTCTGAGATTTCTCAAAGAGAATAGAACTGCCATACAATCTGGCTATTGCACTGCTGGGTATTTATCCAAAGAACATGAAAACACAAATGTCTCAAGACACATGCACCCCTATGTTCATTGCAGCATTATTCACAATAGCCAAGACTTTCAAGCAACCTAAGTGCCCATCAAGGGATAAATAGATGAAGAAGATGTGGTATATATACACAATGGAATATTCTTCTTCAGCCATAAGAAATGAGGAAATCTGGACATTTGTGACAACACGTATGGATGGACCTTGAGGGGGTTATGCTGAGCGAAGTAAATCAGAGGGAGAAAAACAAATACCGTATGATCTCACTTCTAAGTAGAAGATAAAAACAACAAACAGTCACATAGAGACAGAGATTTGATTTGTGCTTACCAGAGGGGAAGTGGGAGGGGGGAAGTCACATCGTTTGATTAAGCACATTTGTGTAGTGATGTATTGCAATTAGTCCTTGGGTGGTAAACATCATGTAATCTACACAGAAATCGAAATATATAGATGTAACCCTTAAATTTATATAATGTTATAAACAAATATTACCACAAAAAAATAAATATAAAGTCAGTACCCTTTTTTTCTTTTTCACCTGAGTCATATGACTGTCAACCAAAATGAGCAGCTCTATGAGGCAAAGATGAAGTTTTATTTAAAGAAAGGTAGGCTTCATTAAAAAGGTTTACCAACCATGGATGTACACCTCAACTCACAAGTTGATAGGTGAGCACATCTCAGTATAGGATGACTGGGTTTTTAAGGGAAAATTTGCAGGGTGTGCAAGGCTAAGTCTGATTCATCGCCCTTTCCAGTTACACTTTATCTTGTGCCCAGGGCTTTCCAAATGTTCTAACTGCAGGGAAAAATCACTGCATTGTTATCTGGCCACCTGGAAACAGGCAAGGTTAAAAGGCAATTCTCTATGTCTGCCCAATGTTCAGCCTTGAAGTGGTCATGGTAGACATTACGTCTACTCTGGCTTCATTCTTATCTATTTTATCATGATTCTTAGTGTCATCGTGCTTAGACCCCAGCACTCCTTCCTCTGAGCTGACCCACTACCCCTCTATTGCTTCCTGTGATTCACAGTAACTTAAAGGTTTATTCCTTTCTCCAGTTTCCCTCAGCTCTCATCTCCCTTCTGGGTCTTGTATATCTTATTCTAACTGAAATGAAGAAGGGTTGTTCCATTTATTTAATGTGATGTAATAGACCACCCTAAAAGAGTAAACAGCAAAGATATTTTATTATCCATGTAAATCTGGGGTTGAGTGGGTGCAGCTGGGCAGTTTTTGCTTGGAGGTTCCCACGAGATCATAGACAGGCTAGAGTAAGGGTATCTTGAATGCTTTCTTCTCGTGTCTGAGTTGGAAAGACTCAAACAACAGGAGTTGGAATACCTGGGTGTCTTAGGACATTTCTATCTTTCTTGATAGATACACAGATGATAAAATATAGATAAATAGACAGATATAGATAGATATAAATGATAGAGAAATGGGTAAATATAGATAGATGACTTATATAGACAGATATATACATAGATGATGTGTAGAATGATATACACATTCATATAGATTTACACTGTTACTCTCACAAGAACTTTTGGTATCCTCAAATTAGATTTCATTTTGAGAGGAAAATTCTTGGCCTAAAGAAGTGAATATGGAATTTCAGATAACCAACTGTTGGTCTTCCAATCCAATGGATAGCAGACATCACCTCCTCCCAACTCTCTTTGGAGACAAGTGCTCCTTCTCTGTGCTCGCAAAGGACCTAGGCTGACCTCCCGCCATCTCGAATTGGTCTATTCACGAGTGTGACTTTTCCCCAACAAACTAAGGTGTCATGTGTCTGACGCAGAGTGGTGGTCAGAAAATGTCTGTAGATCTAAAAGATGCCTGGACAGCAATGTTCCTGGTGACCCCAACAGATGATTAAGGTGCAGATGAACCTCCTGTTAGCAGATCCTGTGAAATCCTCAAATGACATAAAGATGAATGATGCTGGGGTGAGTCCTCCAGTGTTTCCAATACATGTTTCACAAACAGCCATTAGATGTTTTTACTGAAGGCCTACAATGTGTGCAGCAGCATGCTCTTTTGGACATCAACTACCTGGCATTTCTTCCCTGGCCCTCAGTGAGCCAAGCACATGCCCATGGGCACAGAGCATCCTCAGTCCCTGAAGCATAGGAAGCACTCAGCATGGAAAAGTTCTGCAGGGGTATATGAGGGCACCAAAGCTTCTACTCCAATAGATGCTTTAAATGAATGTTAATTTTCTTTCTCTTTTCCCTTTTGGCCTAGAGAAGATACCCCAAAATTCTCAGGAGAATGAAATTCATAGATAATGGGTTGAAACTCTTCAGAGAAGTAAAATTTCTTTATTTCTCCACCACCAGTCACCTTGCCTGACAAGAGAGCTTAGCAAGACTTGCTTATCTAAGTGGATGACAGTAAGGGTCTTTCTATGATCAGCCTTCCCTCCTTGCCTGCCAACTGCTAATTCTTCCTTCACCTCATATTCCAGACCCATCTCCAAGCCACTCCCAAGGCCCCCAATTCTCACAATGGAGTCCAACACAGTCCTGGAAGTCAAAGTCCATGAGGGAGACAACACACAAAATTGCTAGGTTGGAACGGAGGACATGTCTAGAGTGATGAAAGATGGAGCAGGAAGGAAGAGGGAAGTAACTTGAGTGAGCACTCCAAGTTCAGCCAGACAGTCAAGTCTGACTTTCTGGATCAGCTCTTTTCAAGCAATAGCCATCAATGGAGGGGAAAAACAGATGTCAGAAGAGGTCAATGCCAATTGGACAAGCCTACGTCTCTTATTGGCCACACCCAGAACAGCTTTGTAAATTAAGGTTAAGCATTTCTTCTCTGAATGTGGTCAATGGCCACAGAGGGTCTCTGACTCACAAAGTGACCTATGGAAAGGGGCACTGGAAAAGGCAGGGACTGGAAAGCATGAAACAGTCAGGTCAGAGCAGATGTGAGATTATGAGGACCTGAAGAGACAATTGGAACAGTCCTGTTGGGATACGTCACTGAGGGAGTCGAGACCCCAGAGTACCACTCCAACCTGCCATTCTCTCACTTGACTATAGGCAACACCCTTCCACTCTCAACTCCCCATCTGTCACATAAGGAAGTTGTACTCCATTTTCTCCACACCCAGCTACTAGGATTCCATGAGTTAAGTTCAAATTTCCAAGGCTGCAAATCTGGAAGACAGAGGCAAAGGTAGGAGTGGTGGCTGAGATCAGTAGCCAGTTGGACTATGTTGCAACACAAATCACTCACCAATGATTACACACATCTGATGTTTTCCTATGGCACTGCCTTGCTGGCATAATCCTCGTTGAATATTAAACAATGGCCTCAACTTTGCACTTGAACCTCAGGAAGTTCAGTTATAATCAGAATAGTTCACACAGGTTCAGAATATGAATTCAGCTCACCTCAGGAACATAATATTATGGGACAACTCTAGTGCCTGCTACTGAAAGACAAGATTTCGTTGATAGTTTCAGCACCGGAAGAATATAGTCATTGAAATAGAAACTAAAAGGCAGTTATCTGCATGCCCAGACATTATAATTACCAAAGAAAAAGCCCTATGGAAGTTGGCTGAAACATGATAGGTTCTTACCCATTAAATTATCTGGGCAACTTTCATCAATAAAACCCAACAAAGAAGAAGTTGCTGTAGCAACGACAGAAGCCAGGATTTTTCCAATACCTCTCAGAAAGAAGGCAGGGACTGTGTACCATCCCCATAAGACTGGTAGGCTGAGAGAAATGGTTTATCTTTTTATTTTGTTTTTTTTTTCCACACAGTAATTCAAAAATATTAAAAAATACACAGTTCTCCAGTAAAGATGAATATATTGACAAATATAAAAATCTATATTATAGTAATTTTGGTTTCTAACTCAGTTTTTATGATGTTATAGCATTTAAAATACAAAAGGATAAAGAATAACTATAAAATATATTAAGAGGTACAAACTATATCAAGACAATTTATGAAATCAATAACAATATGGGGGTGCAAAGCTGTAAAAGAGTACTTTTATGGGATTGAAGCTGGTTTAAAGTAGATTGTTATCAATTTATGATGTCTTATATAATCCTCATGTAACCACAAAGAGATTCTATAAAATATAAACAATAAGAAATGAGAAGGGAATCAAAAAATGCCACTGCAAAACATCCAACAAACTCAAAGGAAGGCAGTAAGGGGGGAAACGAGAGGCAAACAACTGTGAGACATATAGAAGACATAAAAATGGTAAGAACAAGTTCTTCCCTATCAGTAATTACTTTATTAAATATAAATTTAAATGGATTAAACTACCCATTCAAAACATATAGATTTTGAGATTGGATAAAACAAATAAAATCTAACTATGTTGTGTCTGCAAGAGATTCCCTTTAGATCTAACAACATGTGTAGGTTGAAACTGAAAGGATGGTAAAATATATGCCATACAAATGAAAATAAGAAGGAGCAAGAGTGGCTATACTAATACCAGACAAAATAGACTTTAGTTCACTACCCGCTCCCCCTGCCCTAGTCAGACTCTCATCATCTCTGACCTAGACATTAACTACAGCCTCCTGGCTTATCTCCTTTCAGAGAGGACCTTTGCACTTCTACTCAGCTTGCTCACACGTTAGACCCCCTCCCACAGTCAGGCATTGCCTGTGCTTTGTCCAGGGAGAGATGACCACCCAGCTGGTTCCCAGCCCCCTTCCAAAACCTCAAGCTGCCTCAGACTGGAGTGTGTGCAGCTTCCGGCACACCCTGTGCTGCCTCACACCTCTACACCTTTGCTCAGGGTGCACTGTCTGCCTTATTCTCTCCCAAATGAATGCCTCCTTAACTTTAAGATTCCTCTCAGAAAATTAAACATGGTTAATTGAACAGATACGTTTACTTCTAAAGCATGCTGAAGCCCCAATAAAGTGCACTAAAGAGCTTTCTTAAAAGGTATAAATTCAACAGGACAAAGATAACCAGAGAGGAGACAAGAGCAACCAAAAGTTTCACCCAGTAAGTAGACATAGCCAAAAGTCATCACAAGTTCTTCATGCCAGACACCTTTCTAAGCACTCTCCTTAGTCCTCACAAGAAGCATGTGTAGTAAGTAGGTACTCTTATTATCACTTCCTTTTCACAGGCATAGAGAGGTTAAGCACTTAGGCAAGGTCACACAGCCGCAGAGCCAGGATATAAACCCAGGTGGTTTGGCCCCGACATCTATACCTGTGACTACTATGTGTCTTCCATGAAAGGCCACTCACTTGGCAGAGCAGAGAAAGCTGAAGCCTGCACACTGCAGAGACCAGAATCAATCACAACCACACTGCTGAAGCCCTAAAAGACTCAGAAACTGAATACACGAGGGATCTGTAAAATCAGAAAGTGTAAGTGAGGCTGAAAACAGAACTTTGTTTAAAGTCTATACACTAAAGAGGTAAACTTCCAGATTCCTCCCTATACTGGGTTGAATAGGGCTCCCCTCCAAACTTCATGTGCACCAGCAACCTCAGAATATGACCCTGTTTGGAAATAGGGTCTTTGCAGATG